>NC_090785.1:19197500-19440000 GCF_040054535.1 Antennarius striatus | reverse complement strand
CTGAAGTGAATAGACTTACTGTATAGTGATGAGGTCTTGAACACGACACATCCATTCACCTTTGTGACCTTCTCATTGTCTGTTCAAGAATGGAAGAGTCGAAACTCCCGAATGTAAAAAAATAAATAAATAAAATAAAATGTTTGCAAAAGTAACTTCACTGTGTGACTGTTGCGGCTGGTTATTGCTGCTGTTTGGGATACACCATTGATTCTGGACATTGACCAATCAGTGGTCTGTAATATGTTGCATGATCTTGTAATACCTGTTGAGCTTTGCTGAAACTGCAACAACAACAACAATAACAACAGAAGGAACAACAATAAACAACCTAGTGATAAAAGCGTAGCACCAGATAATTCTATCACAGGAATTGCAAAAAGAAGAGAGTCCAGCCGATTCCGTACAATGCAGTGGAAAGGCAGCTTTCCACATAAGATTTCACAAATGATGACGATTGGTATAATTTAAACTAAAATGACTTCTTATAAATCTGCTTTGGAAGTAGGTTAGTGGAGAGTCGGTGGCTCTGAATTGCCTGTGGTTGAATGTAAATGGTTGGTAAGCCCCAGCCAAAAAAATGTTGAGCCTGGCCCTGCATATTTCAGGTCCTCAGAGCTGCTAGTTTGTGTAACACAGGCCTGAGTGTGAGAGAGAGGGGAAACATGCAGCTGCTCGTATCGCTGGCTCAGTGTTTGTGCTGGTGTCATCCGTGCTGCTTTGAATGCCCTGTCACTAGTAGTGAGGAACATGAGTTGGATATGGTGAAGTCATTTGAATGGGCCTGAATCGATCACTGTTATGAAAATAAGCTCCAGAGACACTAAACACATGAAAAGTGACCTACTATAGTGTCACATCATAGTGGCTGTGATGGAGCCAAGATGTTGCACTTGAACACATCTTCAAGCGCTCCACAGACAGCCAATAGCAAACGGTACATTCCGTATGCTATTGGCTGAAAAAGTCTCTTCCTACCAGCTCAGGCAGACTGTACAAGGTGTCATTTCATTTCCTTCATTATATATATGGGGTCACGATGTACAACAGTAATATTGTCTTAAATGTTTTTGCTTGCAGGTTTTCCATGATTGATTGAATGAAAAATGTATTTATACTATAAATCTTTTCATAAACACCATTAGAAAAGGCCGTATGCATTGGTTAGGTTCGGGGGTTGCATTCTCACTTTCTTAGAAATTACTAAATATTTGGACCAAAAAAAAAAAAAAAGAGTAAAAAAGAATAAAATTAATTCAGATAAATTTTAGTTCAGGTTATTGAAATGCATTTTTCATGTTAACCAGATCTCTCAAAACCTAATTGCCTTGAAAGAATCCTACAGGCAAAATCATTACCATCACAACAGAAAATACACATTTAGATATAATGTAGTTCAGATTTTACGTTTGTCATGTATTTTTGAAATGAAATGAAATGATGAGTCAAAATGAGAATCCGAGTTATCCGCTGGGGACCCCTATGACTCAGAATAGCATCATTGAGACACATCCTGTATGTATTGTCAGGATGTTTCCCTCTGCTTCTCTTACATGTCTACTGTGTTAAACTGTCTTCTCCAATTTAAAGCAATCTCTTTTCAGATCTCTCTGCTATTACAGTCCTCTGATTATTGTTGACCCCGTTGCAAAAAAAATAAAACAGTGTTAAATTAAAGACAATAAACAACAGTATCTTTTTATACTGCATCTAATCGTCGAGGCTACGATCGATCTGTTTGAATTACACAGTTTCAGTTTGAAAACCTCTAATGAGGAACAACTAAATTTAGAAACACAGATTTCAATACCTGGTAAATAATGGAGACTAGTATCTGGAAAGACAAGGAAGGAGTTTTCTTAGACCATTCTTCAGAGAAACGGTTCCTTTTCAAACTCTTCACCTTTTTGAGTGATTTGCTTGTCTTTCTTTCTGTACTTGAACATTAGCCAGCTGATTGACTAGAGTGGGTTTGCTATGCCCTCTCGTGTACTGTGCACACACACACACACACACACACATACACACACACACACACACACGCGCACACACACACACGCACACACACACATGCACACACACACAGACACACACACACACATGCACGCACACACGGGCGCATGCACAGAGTCACAACTCTAATATCTAGTGTGACAAGTTTTTCTAATTTTGCTTTAGAATCTGACACATGTCTCTGACTCCTAAGGTCTTGTCATTCTGTCTCTTATCAGAACTCTTAGAGAAATATCTGCATCTACTGTTAAAATGAAACCGTAAAAGTGCTTCTGTACAGACAGTGCAAAGTCATCAATAAACATTGTAGTCACTAAATAGTTGGACCAATGTTAAAGAGTCGGTGAGTCAATGTTAAAAGTGAATTGCAGTAATTTTGATAAGCATCTGATTCCTATCATGATCAATCAAAATACTCATTCACACAGTGCCATTTGTGATACAATCATCTGTGTTTTATCACTGTATTTCTATAGCTTTTGACAATAATTGATGATGATTTTAAACATTAAAATTTGTTATTTGGATATTCTCAATCTTTTTTTTTTTTGCTTGGCCTAAACTTAAAAGCCCTGAATGCATCAACAGGCTAATAACTGACACATTCACCATTAAAATATCAATCAATCAATCAATCAATCAATCAATCAATCAATCAATCAATCAATCAATCAATCAATCAATCCATCAGCCTTTATTTATGTAGCACTTAATCACATCATCAGACATTTCAAAATGCTTTAACAGACAGAAAGCCAACAGAACCCTCCAGAGCAAGCATAAGCGACGGTGGCGGGGAAAAACTCCATCATTGAGGAAAAAACTCCAGGCAGGACCCAGGCTCTGGAGGGCGGTCAAAGCGTTGACCGGTTTGGTGGAAAAGAAAATAAACTGCATGAGACGTTGACTGTATTTAGGCCTCTTGGGTGAAAGGAGGAATATGAGCAAACCCTAACTAGAAGGCCAGGAGCCTCTGATTCTACCTTCAAGGAGTACCCTACCCTGCCCTAATCTACACTAGCATAACCCTATACCTGTGTGAGCTCACCCTACCCTATCTAACCCTACCCTGTGTAACCCTTCCCTATCTAACCCTACTCTGTCTAACTCTACCCTATCTAACCCTACTCTGTCTAACTCTACCCTATCTAACCCTACTCTGTCTAACTCTACCCTGTCTAACCCTACTGTCTAACCCTGTCTAACCCTAACATGTCTAACCCTAACCCTACCTTAACAAACCTCACCCTATCTAACCCCACCCTTTCAAACCCTATCCTGTCTAACCCTTCCCTATCTAACCCCACTCTGTCTAACTCTACCCTATCTAACCCTACTCTGTCTAACTCTACCCTGTCTAACCCTACTCTGTCTAACCCTACCCTATCTAACCCTAACCTGTCTAACCCTAACCCTACCTTATCAAACCTCATCCTATCTAACCCCACCCTTTCTAACCCTACCCTAACCCTGGATGAATGAAAATAAACATCGAGCATTTGGTTAATGCCACAGAGCACAGCTTTCACCAAGAAACCAAAAACTATTTATCCTCTTCTGTCTGACGACACATGTCCCATACATGAAAGTATTATGTGGAAGTCAACCTTAGCTATGAATGTGAGGTCTAGAACTTTTGAAAAGAAAAACAACAGCAATAAGAATAATTAATGATAATCATACTTATAATAAATTTAATAAGGCACTAGTATTTGATAACCTTTCACCGATTACCCAAAGTTACTCATCACACATCACAAATGAAAGCATTTCATTTTTAGATCTGGACTCAGACATGGAATATTTTTTAAACTCCTTCTGGAACTGCAGCATAAAGTCACAAGACTAAATATTTTTGTAGACTTGAATTAAATTTTGGTGGTCATGTGAGATGGTGTTGTTGAATTCATGATAAACAGGACTCAATCTTTAGCACAACTGATGGTGTTAAATAGACTTTCTAAATTGAAAACTCTGGCATAAAAATTAATATTTGTTTGTATAATTTTTTTGGTCTTGTGTTTCTCCAGGGTCGTCATGTCAAGACAGGCCAACTGGCAGCTATCAAAGTTATGGAAGTTACAGAGGTAAAAGTACATCTGACTGGTTCCCTTTTTATCCATAACCTTTCTTTCCTCCTTCCTCTTTTCTCTCTTCTTTGGTCCCTTTTTGAATTACATACATTTTAAAAACCGAGTGTCTTAACATTGGCAGAACTATTAGGAAAAATACAATTTGACAATGTAAATTAGATGACATACTGACTTTGATATTTGAGAATAGTACGGAAAGTTGACCTGCTTTACTCCACATAGCAGAAAAATATATATACAGTTTGTATGTGAGCATCTCCCATGGGTGTTGAAAGGTCATACATGAAATAACTGTACTGTATATGCGTGCCACTGCAGTAAAAGGAACCTCTATCTGTCTGTATGGTATTAGGTTACCTCTAGAACTGTTCACTCAACTTGAAGGGTGTGTTTCTGTGTGCTCAAGGGAAGGCAGGGTCGAATTTAGTACAATTTGTAGATTTAACATGCTTGATGTTGCACGCATCAAGTTAACCAGGGGCTGGCATGTATGGATGTAAGCAAATTATATTAGATCAGTCACAACTATGGCACCTAGTCCAGATGTCCGCACCTCATCCAAAATAACAAATCTAGGGGTTAAAGCATGAATACTCTGGAGAGTCTGAAACAAAACAAAAATCACCCCTAAATAATCAAAGCATGAAGATGACGTGGATGTGTGACTGTCTGAATGCTCTACAAACAGTCCTGTCGTATCACAGCAGTACATCTGCTCAAATGTTATCAGAGCATGATACATCAGGATTATCATTTCTTTTCCTGTTGAATGAAATGTTCGTCTGTACCTAAGAAAACACTTCCAGTTACAGTTTACAGTATATTAATGGTTTCAGTAGTTATCTTTTTGTTGCCATGATTCAAGCTACATAATTATTAAGAAAAAATGCTGATGCTCCCTTACTGAGCTCTACAGACTTTACCCAACTTCAAATAAGTAGGAGAAGAGTTCTTCGTGCAGCATCAGGGGTGCTACTTCAGTGCTTTTCAGACTGATTTTCTGCCACTGGATGCTGAATATAATGTTGCTGACATTATAACTGCAGCCATTAATTCTTAAGGCTAAGCAAACAATTTCTTCTGAACAAAATGATTGCAATGGACAGTGTTGTAGTCCTCAAAATTTAAAAAAAAAAGGCCAATGAAAGGTTGGAATATTTAATGTCAGCTGTGGTATTCTAGTGATTTTAGGTTTATAGTATGCCTTGTTTTACCGATATGTACTGAAAATTTATGAGAAAATTTATGTGAACCAACTGCTATACATATTTACCTTAAACATACATCTGTTCCTTGGTACAACTCATGTAACAGAGTTTATAATGTTGTTTGGTGAATGTATTTTTTTACATTAATAATTCTTGATTAATTTAAGAAAACAGGAGTTTTATTTTCTGCACATTGTCTCTTCTGCCATTGTTTGGGTAGTTGTCTCCTCTCATTCTAGGATTGGTTACTTTCCTGTTGTCGAGACGTAAGGATTGTCTTTTCTGCAAGACAAACTTACACAGGAAATGCTCAGCTACGATCTGCCTTTTCATTTTCACACACACACATACACATGCGTGCGCGCGCACACACACATACACACACAGAGAAAGCAAGAAGGTGGACAGGCAGTAGGCATTGTGTTTCGGATGGCGGTGAAAGTTCACGCTCTCCTTGTCATCTTGTCTCCTCATGTTCTGTGGAGATTTAAAAGAGGTCACTGACTGAGAGAAGCTCTCTGTGGTTTCCTTTTTTCTGATTAACAACCACATCCTTTTTCTCCACCCCTTCTCCTGCAGTTCAGTGTAAAGACTTGAGTGAATCTGAAAATATTTCTGGGATTTATTAAAAAACAAACAAACAAAAAAAACCCTAAACTTGCTGGATTGCTGCTTCCTGTATGTCTCTCTCTGCCAGCATCTCATTACGCTGACCAACCTTAAATATGTTATGTGGAGAAGTACCAATAGAATTTATGGTCCACAATCCAGATGCAAGATTACCCAGGGGTTGTGTGACTGTCTGATTGGAGACACTGTAAATAAAAGGAAACGTTTTGCCAAAGTTAATCTTGCACCATGAACAAGTTGCCAGCTCATCACAGGGCCGACATTGAGGGACAAACAACCACCTACCCTCATTTTACTGCCTTCAGTCAATTTAGAGTCACCTGTTCACCTCCCCTGCATGGTTTTGGTGGTGGTGGTTGTGTGTGTGTGTGTGGGGGGGTATTTGAACCCAGAACCTTCTAGCTGTGAGGCAACATTGCTACCCACTGCACCGCTATGCCACCCACAACTCTTTCAATATTAAAAAAAACAAAAACGACTCATGCTTTTTTTTCTCTCTCTTTCAATTGATATATTAAAAACAAACTGTTCAAAGCACGCATGTGGCAATGTCAACAAATCAAACAAATCAACATATTTGTCATCGGTGCAGACTGGACTGGAAAGTCTGATAAATAATCTGTTTCTTGCACAGCTTTCATACTTTCAGTCAAGTCAAATGTAAATATTGGATTGCTTTTGCTTCAGAAATGTATGTTTGTATGTTGAAGAACTATTGAT
This sequence comes from Antennarius striatus, assembly GCF_040054535.1. NCBI lineage: Eukaryota > Metazoa > Chordata > Actinopteri > Lophiiformes > Antennariidae > Antennarius > Antennarius striatus. The sequence goes on along the minus strand of NC_090785.1, from coordinate 19,433,336 downwards.
TTGAAAAAGCCCTTACCTTGTACCAAGCGGAAATAGTCTGAAATTCATGTTTTTATCATTTCAATTTACAGAACATGTGTTTTAGTAATGCTGTAACTGTTGCTATGTTCAGGAAGAAGAGGAGGAAATAAAACTGGAAATCAACATGTTGAAGAGTTACTCCCACCATAGAAACATTGCCACTTATTATGGAGCTTTTGTAAAGAAAGGTCCTGCTGGACAGGACCACCAACTCTGGGTTTGTCAAACTCTTCCTACTGTTTTTGTTCCACAGTATTGCTATTAATTCCATAAAAAATAGTAATACGTAGTTGCTGCGTTTCAAGATTACAAAATCATCAAGTAGTTCTATTATATTATGTGAATTATTCATATTATAGTCACAACTGTTCTGGCTGTTACTGACAGTATGTGCATGAATGTGTCCATGTAGTTGGTGATGGAGTACTGTGGAGCTGGCTCTGTGACAGATCTGGTAAAGAAGACCAAGGGGAACTGTCTGAAGGAGGACTGGATAGCTTACGTCTGTCGAGAGGTGCTCAGGGTAAGACTGACCTAACTTAACCTAATCCCCTACCAGTATACAGTATGTACAAATTACATGAGTCAGCTTTCTTATAATTAATGAACCCAGAGTTGGGTTGGGCTGCTGTCTCAGAATTCATTTTAGGTTTTTAAATAAATTTCAATATCTATTTCATCTTATTTACAACATTCTTTATTATTCAGCTATTTTTTTTTATTAACTTATCAGTTCAAATTGATATAATCCTGGCTCTAAGCCCTGGAATATTCCGGAATCTCTATTTCCAAATGATGAAATGAAAAGGTCAAACACATCTGTGTGGCCTGCTAGTCCTTAGCAAGCAACAAAGGAGACATTCTAATGAGCAAACAAAAACACTTGACCCTCTTGATCTTGTCTGTCAGTGATATTTCACATGGCACAGACAATACTGGAACAAAATTTGGGGGGAGTTGTTCCTTATCCAATGTGAGGGTCGTACTGCTCGCAGTGCACAAAGGTCAGAGGGATATCGTCCATGTGCAGATTGTAAAGCCCTTTGAGACATTGTTTGTGAATCTGGGCTATATAAAAATAAATAAACTCGAAACTTGAAACTTGCAAAAGAGTGAAAAAGTGATCCTTTGTATATTAATTCAATCAAGATCGATATCAAAGCAGCATCTCAGGACCGTCTATCAAATCAGGAGATCAGCATATACGCCCTAATTTTAAGTCTTTTTTGTAAACTACACGTACAATGTCGCTTTTAATAATCATTTGAAATCTAGGTTAAGCCTGCATAACAGCCACATTAGAAAAGGAAAGGACAGCCGTGTTGATTAAAATCACAGGAACTTCTCCAGTAAATCTGGAGAATAAATCTGGGAGTAAAATACTACAATACCCACCAACTTAAGACATAAAGCTACTCTGCATTGATCCTTTCTTGATAATTATATAAATACTACAATTATTTGGCAATTATTTTTATTTATCGTTTAAATAAATCTGAAAGTGAACGTAGCTCTATTGGTTGTAGTTTTACTTTTTGCTATTCCTGCTCACAGAACTGTTACCCTGACTTTAAAAAAAAAAAAATCCAGGTAAAAGCTACTGGACAGCAAATATTGCTCCTGCAGAAAAAGAACAATTTGAACTTAATCAGAGACTGAAGAGAATGTAAAGGTGTTGTTTGGTCCATGTGCTTCAGCACACTAACACAGATCCCTGCCATTGTATGTGACTGAGCTGCTGAACCCTCAATATTCAATAACACTTTCAGCTTCACAGAACAGAACCGTATCAGCGGTGAGCTGAGGTATTCTTTTACCCCTTTTTAGTTCTGGTAAACAACAGTAGTAATTTGCTTGTGATTCAAACTACGGACTGTGTGAGTTGTTGCTGTTTGAGAGCACACTGTTACTTTTCATGTTGGAGTTTGCCAAAACTTCCGAGAGCAAAATCTAACTGACAGCACTTCTTCATGTTCAGGGATCTTTGTCTCCCTCGTGTTTTTCTCTTGTTACCCAAGGGGAAAAATTGCTCTCATTTCCATTTATATACTTTAAAGGCCATACTAAAACATGTCTCTGAGATGTTATGGTCGGCATTACGAGAGATCACAAGGTCCTGAGAAAGACTCTGGGATGTTTGTTCTTCTTTGTTCTGCGTTGGTGTTTGTAACTTTGGATACAAACTCAGTCACACGAGCAGCACAGTGAGTCCGTTCACACTCCTCTACTCTATATAGTGATGTTATCACGGACAGACAGAACGCGAGGTAATTTTTATGGTAAAAGCATACGAGACAAAGGACCCTGGACTGTCGCCAATGATTTCACTGCTGCCGTCTCCTCATTATTGCAACACAACAGCACACACAAACACACACACATGCATCGAGCAAAGCATGGTGAAGTCATTGTCTGAAATGAGGCTTACTTGCTCTGTTTATTTAAGCTTCTTTGAAGAATACCAATACGCACTCAGACACACACACACACACACACACACACACACACACACACACACACACACACACACACACACACACACACACACACACACACACACACACCACTAGGCCACTCTGCTACCCGATGCAATGCTAGTTCAATAAGCAGTCCTTCAAAATAAGCACACAATGTCACTATTCTTTTCACGAAGTGATTGAGACGCTCATGATGCTGCTGGTCATCTGACTGTCTATGCCTGTATGTATGTGTCTTCCAGGGTCTTTCCCATCTTCACTCCCATCATGTGATTCATAGAGACATAAAGGGACAAAATGTTTTGCTCACAGAGAATGCCGAAGTCAAATTGGGTATGACACATGAACACACGCCCTATGGTTCTCTAGCACATCTGCATTCTTCCAGGAAAACCTGGAAAACAAGCATATAGACATGCATACTTTATTTACAAAAATCACACCATATCAACATATAAAGATTTGTGTTGCCTTTAGACATTGACTTGAAATATATTTTCTAATATATTGCAGTTGATTTTGGAGTGTCGGCACAGCTTGACAAAACAATTGGTCGAAGGAATACATTCATCGGAACTCCCTATTGGATGGCGCCAGAAGTCATTGCCTGTGACGAGAACCCAGAGGCAACATACGACTACAGGGTACTTAAATTCACAGAATATACAAGCTATTTTAGAGATATAGATTATGTCCCAGCAGCAATACTGTTTTTTAAGGTATTGATCATGCGCTGAATGTTAATTTCCTTTACTATACATCATAAGTTGTCATATTGCAATGTTGCAAATAACACAATGTTAGAAGGAGAAAGATACTGTGATGAACTATAATTTAGGCCACATTTGCACATATTTTATTTAAAGTATCTCATACTTAGATCAAATTTAAATATGACTTAATAGACTGTTTACTCTTACACACAGACAGTGTAGCCAATGCAGTGTGTTAGCAGAGCATCAGCTACACACAGCAGTGTTTGCAGATAATATGTTAAGGCATAGTATTATATTTTGTCCAGCAATGACTCTACATTGCTGGATAAGACTCTACATGTCCATTAAAATATAAAGTTGAAAGAAATGCTACAGGATGGGTAAGAGTCCACCCAAGAAAACTACTTGAACAGACTCTATAGAAGCTGTTAGAAAGCTGGTAGAAAGTTAACTTTTTCTTTGGGACTTTGTTGCTGTAATCTGTGGAACTTGACATTCACATGATGAACAAGCAGGTTTACTATTTGACCATGAAGAGGACATTTGTTCTTTGCTTTGTGTTTCATACTGTCTCTCATTTTCAGAGTGACCTATGGTCTTTAGGTATCACTGCTTTAGAGATGGCTGAAGGTGCTCCTCGTAAGTTTGAACTCCACCCAAAACACATTGTTGATCTCTTTGAACACTTCATTTTGTCAGCAAAGCCACTCAGCAATTATTTTATCCCTCTTCTGTGGTTCTTGGCAACTCTTTTCCCACTATCTTTCACTCCCATCCCTTTGACTGTCTTCTATGGACAACTCTCTGTTTGTAGCGCTATGCGACATGCATCCAATGAGAGCACTGTTCCTAATTCCACGGAACCCCCCACCCAAACTGAAATCAAAGAAATGGTAAGCCTAGAAACACGCACACACACACACACACACACACACACACACACACACACACACACACACACACACACACACACACACACACACACACACACACACACACACACACACACACACACACATCAACACATGCAGCAGGATGTAGAGGGCAGTGTTTAGGTTTTCTCCTCTTAAAACAGGACTTGAAAGTGATGTTTGTTGTGGGTTTCATGCTCCACATAGTCAATCAGAATATATCCTGACAGTGTGTTGTTGCAAAGAAGCTGAAAGTTCTAGCATGTTGAGCAGGCAGTGAGATAAAACTTCCACACTGTGATACATTTGGCCTTAATTAAAATGGACACAAAACATTACGTGACTATGCTGCCTCTGGCAGTGTTTATAACGTTAATCAGTATTTGATTCAGAACCCTGCTTTGTCATCTCCTCCCCTCATGTCATTCGTCCTACGTCCTTCTCTTCCATATATGATAAATAAACTCTCTGAGTTGGTGACTGAACCCTTATCTTTCATTCATTACCAGATTAATCAATAGTTAAAGTCTGTAGTGTACAGTGCTTTCCTCAGCAAGACAGCAAGCTGCATCAATCATGGGAAATATTTGTTTCTGCTTTCATTTGAGTTCAGCTGGAGATCTGATGTGATACTGATATGAGCTATGGACCGATCGCTTACTGAAAAAGTAGAAATGCTAACCAAACTATTTTGATTCCATGTTCATATTTACATAAATCACCAAGCCCCTAAGATGGGTCATAATATTTTTAGTCTGTTGTGCCTCAAGCTTAGGAAATTTGATTAGTTTTTTACACTACTTTGTGATTCATTAATGATTCATGATTTTGCTGTTGTAAATATTATTCTAACAACTAGCAATAATTATAATTTATCTATTTGTTACTTTTCTTGTTGCAAAGTTAGAGGACAGATCTTTAAGGCAAGCAAGATAGTATTTCCCACACAAACAGAATAACTGCAGTGTCTGTTATAAACACTAAAGCGTGGACTCTATTATTGAGGAATGGTATCAGATCAGGCGTTATTGACATTCAGTCATTACCATTGGGTTAGAAATTAAATTATGAATCAATGTATTCACAATTGTAGCTGCAAATTAATTGACATGATGTCAGTACTGTATAGATTGTAGTTAATAAATGAGCCCACTCTTGGATTCTTAATGAAATCTACAAATTATAGCTTAATTATTTAAAGGTTATAATAAGTTATTTGGCTCAAACTGACAGTATTTGAATTGGAAATTTTAAAATAAAACAGTTTTACTTAGTTTTTTAATGCTTTTATGTTTTGATTTTGGTTCCCGTTTCCCTGGTTCATTTGTCTTTTAAGGTCAAAGCGCTTTTTGTCCTTCGTCGATCGTTGTCTGGTCAAAAATCATCTGCATCGTCCAACTACTGATGCCCTGTTGAGACACGCCTTCATCAAAGATCTGGCTAATGAGCGACAAATTCGCATTATGCTTAAAGATCACCTGGACAGAACAAGGAAGAAGAGAGAGAAAGGTAAGAAGTTACAACAGGAGCAGATAGGAGAAGGTATTAAGAAACAAGGTTGAGAGACTCAAAAGCTGTTGCCAGGTCAACACAACATGAACAGACATGCAAAACATTGGACAACTGCTTGTAAATATGCACAAACTGCCCAAATGTGATTCAAGCCCTGATTGTAACCAAATAAATAAATATTTTATATCTTTTGCAGTAGGATGGCTGTTGCGCAAGTAGGATAGGTCATTTTCTGTTGTGTCCTTGGCCAAGACACTTCAACCATCTTGCCTACTATCTCAAACTGACTTAAGCTGCTGTATGAATGTGACTGTATGTATGGTGTTGGTTGTAGAGGTTGTTGGTGTAGATTAGCAGTGAGGCCTCTGTCAAGTCTGTGCCAGGGCAGGTGTGATTACAGATGTATGTAGTTTACCACCAGTCACTCCACTAGTGTGACTGCAGAGTGAATGAATGAGGATTTCAGTGTAAGAAAGGAAGAAAGAAAAGAAGATCTGATTTTTAAAAATCACAGAAATCAAAGTTACAAATTAAGCAAACTCATACAACAACAAAAATAGAGATTCACACAAAAAGAGAATTCACATACCAACAAATAAACAATACACAAAATAATAAACTAAACAAATATAGATAAATTAAACCAAACAACCACTGAACACTTCTAACATTAAGTACACACTTAGTGTCTTTATTCATGGTCTGAATCTTGGCTATAAATTTAGAACTGAAACAAAAACTTGCGAGCATATACCACATGTATGTGTGTTCAACTTCATCAAAAGCCTTTTCTTGGCCTATGAAAATAAGACTAATTCTTGTGCCGAATGAATTTGAGAGTTCCAAAATATTCCAAATTACATGGAACGTTTTCCGTGATTAGCTGGAAACCAAGTCTGGTCCACATGATCAACCTGCTCAATCACTTTTCTTCGCTTGTTGGCCAAGACTTTGGAGAGAAGCTAGTAGTCTGTACAGAGGAAGGACACCGGCCGCCATTTCCAGTGGCCTTCTATGAGCCCAGATCTAAATCATATTGAACACTGTGGAAAGAGCTGAAACATGCTATCTGGAGAACACAGCCTTCAAACCTGAGACAACAACAGGAGCTCATGAGGAGTGGGCCAAAATACCTGTTGAGAGGTGCAGAGGTCTTGACAGCTACAGAAATCGTTTAATTGCAGTGATTGCCTCAAAAGGTTGTGCAGCAAAATATTAAGTTATGGGTACTGTCATTTTTGTCCAGGCCTGTTTCATTAGTTTGTTTTTTTAAAATAATTCTGTTGAACAACTTAGGAGTGGAGCTCCAAGATCTTATTTAATGGAGTTCGAATGATCCGGAGAACAGCGTGTAATGAACCCAAAACTACACGGTGGGAACTGGTCAATGCCTTGGAGACAGCTGGAATCAACGTCACAAAGATGACAATAAGTAACACACTACGTCATCATGAGATGAAATCCTGCATTGCCCGAAACAAAAAACATGTAAAGGCCCGTTTTAATTTTGCTTAAGACCACGTGGACGACCCAGAGGAGGATTGGGAGAATGTGATGTGGTCAGATGAGACCAAAATTGAACTTTTGGTTTAAACACCACTCGCTGTGTTTGTAGGAAGAAGAATGCTGAGTTGCATCCCAAGAGCACAATTCCTACTTTGAAGGATAGGGGTGGAAACATCATGCTTGGGGATGCTTTTCTGCAGAAGGGATAGGAAGACTGGTCTGTATCAATGGCAAGATGAATGGGGCCATGTATTGTGACATTTTGGGTAAAAAACTCCTCCTCTCAGTCAGAGAAATGAAGATGAAATCTGGCTGGGTCTTCCAGCATGATAATGATCCAAAGCACACAGCCAGGATAACCAAGGATAGGCTCCATAAAAGGTCTATCAAGGTTCTGGAGTGGCCTAGCCAGTCTCCAGACCTCAACCCAATCAAAAACCTGTGGAGGGGATTAAAACTATTGCCAAGCGACAGCCCTCAAACATCACAGCTCTAGAGAAGATCTGTGCAGAGGAGTGGGCTAAAATACCGACTAAGGTTTGTGTAAACCTGGTCAGGAACTACAGGAACCATTTGACCTCTATCATTGCCAACCAAGGCTACATTACAAAGTATTATAAGTACCTTTTGCTGGCTGGCAATACTTATTGGCCACCCATGTTTAAAAATCATACCATGTGATTTCCTGGATTTTTTTTTTACATTTACATTTTTTTTACACCAACGCTTGGTGTGTACCTATGATGAAAATTATAAACCTCTCATCTTTTTAAATGGGTGAACTTGCAAATTTTTTAGGTTGCCCAATACGTATTGGCCCCACTGTATAACATATAAAATATGTGATTCTTCCATCATACTTCACAGGTTCATTTGGTGAGTTTCAGGCCTTTTAAAAGTAAAATTAGAACAATTAGCATCTACTAGATATTACTGTGGCTATTAGAACTACTAAATATGAGAGTGCATTAACCAAACAGGTGGCACAGCATGTGCTCTGGTTATGGAAAGCACTGCATATCTGCTCATTTGTGGCATGCTGTGAATCAAAACGTTTCATTAGGTTGGCTACATCACCCCCAATTTACACAATTAGCTCTGCTTGGGCTGTTGTTTGCTATGTCTTCACTCATTTGGCTGATATAAACCCATCATTTAGCATGTAATTTTGATGCACTGATACCACTTTTTGTCAGGCAAATTAGAATTAGTTGTGATACATTTGAGTACTTGCCACATAGGCATATCACTATTATTACTTAATACTAACATTACATTTTACTACTGCTTTAGTCAGATTCTACATTTTCTTCGACTGTAACAGTCAATCAGTTGATTCCTCCAACTTATGGCTCAGCAAAACTGAAATAAAAGCCCTTCTTTAACAACAACCAATTGCAGGCTAGCAGGTTCAGCACCTCTCACTGTCTCACTATATTTATGGTTTTGTCCTGGAGCACAAGATGAGCAGAAGTTTTAGAAATGCCTCATGTCTGAATCATAGCCTCAAATGCATCTACTGTTGCTTAGTTAGTATGCAAACTCCAAGCTGCATCATCTGAGGATGAAGAGTAAAAACTTCATCCATCAACTGCGTGGTTAAAGTGATTGGAGACATCGGCTTAGCAATGCACTGTAGATGAAGCACTGTAGATGAAGTCCAAAATGCCATGCAGCAGGCAGCTGATGCAATTTTTCATGGAGATGTGCAGCTTTGCTGGGACAATGTCTGTGATTTAGTAATAACTGAGTTTCGCATATTTGAGATCAACGATGCTGAGAAGATGATGAAATCCGGAACGGATATTTTTTGCTGCTAGCATTAGCAGAGTGCCTTCAACTCATTGCTGTGCTGATTCATTGGGGGGTTTAATCAAATTCCTTGATAGTTGTTTTTGAAAATTTATCAGTGCATTCATCAGTCTGCTTCATGTTTGTCGTCATTACTGACATTTAACATATTTCCACACAGCTGACATTGCAGCTGGCATTCCTCTGCTACTTGTTCAATTAACTGAAGCTAACGTTCTGTTGTTGAAAAGTGAGCCCAGTATCAGATGAATACTTTATACCCAACACACTTATGTTTGGTGTCCATACATTGAAACCTGTCCACTATTCCTACAGCATATTGAGCAGAAACTGTTGAAGACAGAAACTTTTTAAGGAAATGATAGGAGTTCTGATAATGCAGGTCACACATGACAACTGTTTTTTTCTTCCCAACAAACTTTAATATAATACGTGGTTCATCTGCATTGAATATGAAAACATTGAGACAGCCAATTAATGAGATAGTGAAGCGCAGAGAACATAAGTACAGAACTGTAAGTACAGAACTCTGCAGTGTTCAGTTTTGCTAACGTTTAACACAAAAAAACAAGAGAAAGTCTAAAATGTAGGAAGAAAAATAGGCAAAGGCAAGAAGGAAGAGACAAATGAGCATCACAGAATGGAGGATGCTGTGTTCCTCCTGTTCTGTAAATGAATTACACTCAGAATGAGTTCCTTGTGCTGAATATATGATGGTATTCAAACTGGGAAATAAAAGAATGTATGAGAGGTGAAGAGAAAACAGATATTTATGACTGCACTTTTGTGTTTCTCTTGTGGATACCCGACTTGCGTCAATCATGGTATTGTCCATCAGATTCATTCATTTTCTTTTTGGAAGCTAAACGACACTCTATAGGGAAGGACAGCAGACAGACGGAGTCAGTGAGAGAGAGAGAAACTGACCAGAGAAGGAGAGAGAAGCTGAGGGAGGAAGGAAGGAGGAAACAGAATGGCCATCTGGTTCTAATCTTCTGCTAGCTTATAAAAACACACTAATGACTGTTGGACTTTGTGTGTGTGGTTTATTTTGTGTGTATGTATGTGCGTATGTTTGCGTGCAAATGCCACCCTCCAGAGTAACAAAAACAGGTAGTTTAAAATGTCCCTGCAGCAGAAATAAAGAAAAAAATCAATGGTCCAGACAGGATATAAATAGGATGTGTCAGACAAAGACAGCGTATGTTTTTGAGGATGAATTACCTCAAAAAAGGTCCTGTCTTCAGAGCAAAAACAGCAGACATTAACCCTCAAATTATCCCATCTCCTCCAGATCTGGCACAAAAACATGACACACATCGACACTTTCAAACTTGACAGCAGAGCCGTTGAGCATACTTGAAAATGTCTTACAGATGTACAATCAGTCAGTCTTCAACCTCCTTCCAACGCTGTGTCATGTGACCTTTCACCGTGATAACAGTAACATGTGTAACATCATGTAACTGTTCAGAGTTGGTTATAACTACTTCTGCACCATATGTCAGCCAAATGTTGTCATGCTTGACCTGGCTAGCCCATCTTCCTGGCCTGAAGCCCCAGAATGGTGCTGAGTGCTGTTTTCTGTAGGAGTTGTCATGTAATGCCCCAAGACTCTGTAAGACAACTATTTTACAACCTTATAGTTTAAGCTCTTTGATCGTGTATTGAGGAAAACAATACACCCCATGACATCCAAGAACCTCGGTCTCATAAATACTGAACCCACAGTATCACCTGATGGTGTTTCATGAAGGCAGGTTTTAACAATGATAGAGAAGGTGATCAGTTGATCAGCTCAGTTTTTCAGCTCTCATAGCTCAATCATATTGAAAAGTACCCATTAATTACCATTCTATACAAGGGTGTTATTGTTTTTTTGCTTTTCTGATCTAAATTACATTGCAGTGTCCTTGTGTCTTTCTTTCTCCCTTTCTCTCAGAGGGTCCAGAATATGAGTATAGTGGAAGTGAAGAAGAAGAGGATGAGGTGACAGAGGAGGAAGGAGAACCCAGGTAAAAATCTTCTAACATTAGGCATTTATACTTTTGGAAAAGATGTTGCAGCATATTCCCGTATGCAATAGTTCAGAAACCTGTAAACAATGTCAACATTTTCTATCATTGTTGGTATCACCAGTGTCATTTTGAATATTATGAACTCTCTTAATGATTTAGGTCACCTTAGAGAGCATTATTTTACTACCGCTGTGCCATGACAGAATGTCAGGTTTGCCATGGTAAATAACCAATTTCACTTAATTGATATAAAAAATGCCATTGTCGAGTCTCTGCGCAGTAATCTGGATTCTCCTGCCTCGCAGAGTAATATAGTAGTCTCTCATACCACTGGAGGGCAGCATGTATGCCTGGGCCTTGGACAAAATTTTGACCAAGATGAAGGCCCAAGGATGTGTGTCCGTCAGAAGAAAGCAACACCTGTGAACACGAGGCAATACAGTCAAAGCTATCTTCCTTTAGTTTCACCCTGTTATGCTTACGTGTGTGTGATGAAAGGCTATCCAACAGTGCTATGGTCCCAAGCTAGCTCCAAGACCATCTCCATCACTTTAACACAGGAGACTATTTCATAAGCTTGTGTGAACACATGGAGAAACATGGGTGACATGTCTCCAGACATCAAGACATGTTGTTTTGGACGAGATACAGATCAGTGAGAAATTTGCGTTGTAACTTGAAAGATTCTCGGATATTAGTGGACATGCTCAACTCTTGCAATCAATGTACATTTTTGGAAACACCATTGGAGAAAACTTTCTATTTTGAACGGCACTGCCAGACAAAAGAACAAAATGGTAACATTTTCAAGTCACATCGGAATGTCCCTAACAGGTGTCTCCACTGATGGAGCCACGGCCATGGCTGAGTCACATGGTAAGGTGCTGGCCTGTGTACATGAGCTGCGACAGGGACTTAAAGTGTTTCTCACACTTGAGGGGTCTGATTACACAAAGCTGCTTGCAAGTAATGGGTGATGTGCAGGGCTGGCATACCTGACACACATCAGTTCGTCGGTTGAGCCAAATACATCAGGAGTGTGACAGTGGGATGTGTCAGTTGAGTGCCCCTGAGTAAGGCACCCCCCCCCCTACACACGCGCACACACACACACACACACACACATATATATATATACAGTGCGCCCTCACGCATTCGTATAACACTCGTATAACACTCATATTTCTGGTATATAAATACCTGATAAAATACACACACACAAACACACACAGTGCGCCCTCGGTCTTTGCGGCCAGTGCGTTCCAGGAACCAGACTCGATTGAGGAATCTGCGATTGAGATCGTGATGTATTTATCGTATTATTTACAGTAATTTAAACGTTTAAGAACCCTCCCATACTGATATTACACCACCTTCTATCTGTATTACCTTTTCCCAAACTCCGATAGACTTTTTAAAGGACTTTAATGTCTCACAGAAGTCCGAGACTGACGGAACGAGTGCACCACCGGATGCCGTCAGCCAATAGAATGCGAAAAAAGGTCACTCGTGACCACCTACTAAAAGTCCGAGATGAGGTGAAGCCGTGTGTGTTGATGCGCAAATGCGCAAGGGATTACTGTATGCATGTTCAAAACTTATGTTCAAAACATGTAGTAAAGACTGATTAGATAATTTCCCCATGAGGATAATAAAGTAAATTAACATTGAAATAAGACTTTTTTCAGCATCTGATTGAACTGAACACAGAATGCAAACTCACAATGAAATACTTCTCATAAGCACATAAAATATATGGATTTTATTACTCCTCTGGCAACAACATGTGGAACGTACCAAGCTTGACATTTTCCCACTCACCAAGAAATGGAAAGATGTCAATACTGCTGTATTGTGTGAGATAATAGGATAACATATGAAAACTCTTGAGGAGAAGACGTCTTTGTATTTCTGTTCAGCCTCTACTGAATGCTGTGACTAGGTTATGGATCCAGTTGTTGCAAAGGACTTGACCCAGCAGGAGGATGAGGTACAAACTGAACTAAAACAAAACCATGGTCTAAAGCTAAGCTTTGCTGATCGACCTTTGGACAGTTTTTGGTTGACTGCTGCCAAGGAGTTCCCCATTCCGGCTGTCAAAGCTATTTTAATATTGCCCCCATTTTTATACGGACATACAGTATCTGTGTGAGGTGAGCTTTTCAAGGCTGACTGTCAAATGATAGATTCTAAACAGGCCCAGGTTTCACACTGAGTGAGTATTAATAAATAGAAATACTGTATTGTAATTATACTGTATATATTCTATTAGACTACAATGTGTCATTTTGTAACATTTTTGTTCGGCGAAAGGCTGAAAAACACTGATATAACCATACTCAAACCTTCTTTGGCTTACCGGTCACAGGCATCATCAGCTCCTCTTATTTCCTGTCTTTTTCTTTCAGCTCCATTGTGAATGTTCCTGGTGAGTGGACGCTAAGACGGGAGTTTCTCCGGTTGCAGACAGAAGGCTGTGAAGGGGAGAAAGATGGAGGTCAAGGAGGAGGCGGGGTTCAGCAAAAGCAACAGGTAGATTTCTGGCTACCTGTGCAATCCTACACATTCAGTCATTATAATACTATATGGTTTATTCTAATGATGCTAATAGTACTTGGTTTGGTTTAGTAGTTGGTTTTTAGTCAGTAGTGCTAAATTAGTTAATTTTTGGTAAATCACTTTAATCAATTTGGCGGTTCATGTTTCTCAGTTGTGAGATGCTGCTGTACTTGGTTATACAATTTTTTCTACTTCACTTTGTAAGATATTGGATAAATGATCAGTAAATAAAATAATGCAGATTCTTCTTCTTTTCCGTTTGGCTTTTCCCTACAGGGGTCGCCACAGCAAATCAATAGCATCCATCTAACCCTGTCGTCTGCATCCTCTTCTCTCACACCAGCTACCTCCATGTCCTCTTTCATTACATCCATAAACCTCCTCTTTGGTCTTCCTCTAGGCCTCCTGCCTGGCAGTTCAAAACTCAGCATCCTTCTACCAATATATTCACTATCTCTCCTCTGGACATGTCCAAACCATCTCAGTCTGGCCTCTCTGACTTTATCTCCAAAACCTCTAACATTTGCTGTTCCTCTGATGTACTCATTCCTGATCCTATCCATCCTGGTCACTCCCAGAGAGAACCTCAGCATCTTCATCTGTGCTACCTCCAGCTCTGTCTCCTGTCTTTTCCTCAGTGAAAAAAAAAATGCAGAAAAATAAAAAACAATGCTTAATAATAATAATGATAATAATATGTAAGATAATAATTTGTTATGTAATAATAATAATAATAATAATAATAATGCATGATAATAATAATAATGTAGAAAATAATGCTAATTAATGATTGATAACAATTTGTCAGTGACAGCCGTAAATTCCCCACTTATATATTGGAATAAGCTCACTTGAAAACCTCACACTGACACGTTTTAACGCCACCCACTTACCTGTCAATCACGGTGAATCTGACAGAAGGAATCATGTGAGCAATATGGCATAAGGCATCGGGCAGCAACGCTTTTTGTTGCGGTTACGCCTTTCGTCCACACAACAACACAGATTTCCAGGACGAAAACGCTGGTCAAAGTGAAGATTTTTGAAAACGCCAGTAATGTGTTGTCATGTGGACGCTGTAACTGAAACTTTTTCTATCCGGGGGGGGTCTCCCTGCAACAAAAAACCGCTGTGACGTCAGTGTGTGTGACCCGTGTCTACATGTACACACAGAATGGATGGAGTTAACACCGGTTATTTTCTGACACATAACAGCTCCATGTCAAAGACGCGTTGATAAACATGCTTCACAGTTGGATATTTGTTCGTCTGTTTTTTTATGAGTCATAAACTTTATATAGTTATTTATTCATTCATTCATTCATTCACATTCCTTGCCGCGAGTTTTGGGTCAGCAGGGGAAATATTGTCAAAAAAAAAATCACCGAAGACCTGCCACAGTGGCCAAATACGTTTTGAAATAAAAACCAATTATATGACCAAGCATAATCACTGGCTATACCTCAGCATTACAAAAGCATGATCATTGTTTATACCCCTTCCCTCACTGTACAAGTTTACTCTATTTTAATTTTCGTCATTTCCAAATGATCATTACTGATCCATACTGCCAGTGTGTGTGTGTGTATACTGTATACGTATGCAAGCATTTGGAGTTAAACAAAAGTAATTTCCCTACGGGAATTATTAATAGAGTTATTTATTAGATTTTTTTATTTTTTTATTAACACAAATAGTGTACTGCCATCACTGAAGTATACATGTTTTACATACTTCCTTATTTTGCTGACAGTTTTATTCACAGACTTTCTGCAAAATGCCACACTTGAAACTCATGCCTACTGATATTTTATCATCCAGTAGATGTTGTACTAGAGAAAATGAAGCCTCATGAAGCTTTGAAACTCAGTGAACTGATTGGGATGAAAAGCTTCAATGCTTCATGGGGCTTCATCAACCCATCACTAACTATGAATGGATTTGCAGTTAACACAATTTTAGTGTGTCATAACTGTTCCAACAATTTTCATGTTTTTGAGCAGAGAGTCCAAACAGCAGGAACGACACAGAAAATAGTAAAGATTGCTGAGTGAAACTAGCTGGCTATCACAAACAGTTTGTCTAGCTATGGTTTCTGTTTGGAATCAGACAATAGATGTAGTATTCAAAATGCTCCTCGGGCATCTGACAGGAGTAGTCTTTAAGTAACTACATGCAGTTCTGTTCATGTAGTCAGCTAACAGAACTATCACTTCTCTAAAATTTCTTTTCCACTTGCTCTTTTGACAGGTGCCTTTTCCTTTAATGTTAGTTCCTTTCCCAATCTGACAATTATTTAGCTTTCTTTCTCCAGTTAGCCTGCTAACATTCATCTACTGCTTTGCAATGCCCGCCCAGCGCAATCCATTATTTGCCAACACAAAGTCGTCACGTCACCACGTTGATTTTTGATTATGTTGGGTGCACTTGGTTTATAATACCAATACATTTGTTTTCATATTTGATATGAAGTCTGATATTATTATTTTATTGTGGAATTTCCAAGGGTTCCCGGTAGTTGGTATTGTCTGTAGTAATAATAATAATAATAATAATAATAATAATAATAATAGTAAAGCTAATACTAAAAGATAAAGCAGCACGCAGGTGTTAGTTCATTCATACCATTCATTCAATTTAGCCTTTTACTACACAAAGTATTACCTAAACTCAAATGAAAAACATTACATCTTTTGGATGTAGGATCATTAGCATAAAGTCCAGCGTGAACTTTAATCAAATTTCACACTCAGGAATCAGCCTCATGTCTTTAAAAGGTGTGATGTGACACTTAACAGTTGGAACTGCAGCTCATTTTCTGGACCAGTCGAAGGTTCAATTCACAATTCAGTTTATCTAAGGGAGCGTTAGGTTAAGGGAATATATTTACGCTTTCAATGAAAGATTTCAGAGGGTAACAATCTTACTGCGCCATGACTTGATTTGAACAATAATTGGTGATAATTCATGTTTAATAGAGGATTCTGATTCTGATGTTTAGGCATTACAGCAGCACAGGCAGCAGCTGGCAGAGCAGGAACGATACAAGCAGCAGCTACTGGCAGACAGACAGAAGAGGATCCAGCAGCAACATGAGCAACGGCAAAAGTTAGAAGATGTAAGTACTCTGCATTACCTTGTCGCTCACTCACTGCACAGGTCTGTGCATAGGTAATTACTGCTGGAAAACAAAAAATCTGTTTCTCCAAAAAAGCTGTTCAGTGTCACCTCCAGTTGCTTAGTTGTAACTTTGTCATTCTGAAGGCTCATTTATATTACATTCATGTGAAAAAGAAAACAGAATTGAACGTTTCAAATGGTGTATCTATCAATGACCCAATCGCCTTATGCATCTTTTGCAGTGATACTGATAAATTCACAAGAGAGCTGTGAAAAATGAAAATATGTGACAACAACTAAGGCAAAAGTAGGAGGAAGTTTCAATAATATACAGTACTTACGCAATATAAATTGGCTAAAACAGAGCTAATAATGTGCCAGGCGGTGGTTGGTGAACCTTTGAAATACATTTAGGCTTGAGGAAGAAGTTTTTCACTTTCTCCTTTTGCTTTTTTTGCTTTTTTATTGTTTCTGTACACAGTTGTCTTTTATTTCCTGAACTGTAAAAATGATGTTCCCAACATTTACCGGTGGTATTGCTCCATTTTGTCTGTCTTGCCTGTATCTATACGTAAGTTCTACAAAAATGTACATACATTTGTGAATGAATGTCTTTAACCAGCATAAATGAACCTTGAGCTTTCTCACAGTTTCCTCAACCAGAGAAGCCTTTTTTTTTCTTTTTGATTTTTTTGTATCCAAGCTAGTTTTAACCTCTAGTGTGTGACAGAGAAGAGACAAAGAATGTGAATCAGAGCAAGGCAGAGAAGTTGCATCAAAGCACCGCAACAAGGAGAGTGTTTATTTCATTATACTGTATTATGTAACCCGAGATGAACAGCACTGTTGCCCTATAACAAGGTTCCAAGTTTGGTTCCTTTCTGAGTGGAGTTTGTATGTTCTTCCTGTGTCTGTGTGGGTTCTCTTCAGGTTTTCCAGCTTCCTCCCACATCCAAAAACATGTAGCTTAGCTGGATCACACCAAATTGTCTGTAGGTGTGTTTATTTTTCTTTTGTGTGGCCCCATAAGTTGGAGTCTTGTCCGGGACCCCACTTTTTGTTCATAGCCAGCTGTGATAGGCTCCAGTTATCTGGGACGCAGATAAATGAAAATGGATGGATGGAAGATCATGTGACCACAGAGTAACCTGCCATCATTGGACCCATGTTTCATGTTGGTCTTAAATCTGCAGATTTAAGACAAAAAAAATGAAATATGATATATTGCTTTGACTTAAAAATAGCAAAACAATAACATGGTCACATTCCAAGAATTATAATGTCATAGTTTATATATGGTGTAATTGTTAACCGTTATCTTTGTGTTATCCAGCAGCAAAGACGACAGCTGTCAGACTGTGCCTTTCAGTGGGCGGAGCTTCAGGAGATATGGCTCGGAGAAGAGTCAGATCTCCATGACAATAGAAACTTTGGGGATGACAGAAAGAGGAGGAATGACCGGAGACAGGTAAAGATAAATTCTTGTTTTGCTTTGGTGTTTTTTGTCTGGTAATTATCCTTTTTTAGAATCATCAATCAATCCAAATTCTCTATTCATAAATTTGCCACACATGATCAAAGTCAACAAATGATTTGATAAACAAGCATTTTACAAATGTGCCTGATTACACATCCTCTGTTTGCATATTTCAAAGCCAAGATTACTGATTGTCCAGTTGGAGTCAGTACAATAGGATATTCACACATTCAGTACACACAAACCAGATGAACATTTATTTGGATTTGTGTTTCTGGCTGCCCGACAAATGTAGTCACGATATTCACCAGCTGGTTTTGAGCTGTGTCCATCTGCTGCTGCTGTTTGGTGGTGAGCGGTTAGTGTCTGTTCAGATGGACTTTTTCACAGCTGCTTGCTGCATTTGGAAAACACAGACACTGTTGTTCATAAAATCAAAGCAGTGCACAATGATGACATCACCCATTGTTCAAAATATTTATGCCTGAGTCTGAAATTTTTTCACAGTACTATAATGGACATCCTTTTCAAATATGTTATAAAGGGATCTTTCTGCTCTTGTTCTCCTGGACAGTCGCCTCTAAGGTACAAGAGATTGAAGGAGTCTCGAATGTTTGATTTTTGACAGGTGTACTTGGTGTATTACCAAAGATGTGTGGTTTGTGTCGACACCAAAAAATTGCATGTTAGAAGGAATAACATGTGGTGGCTGGTTGTGTCTGTGATGGTTTGTTGGCGCTGCACTGAGTGAACAATGAACTGTCTTTTCAACCTATGTGCTGGATCTGTTTTATGAGTGACTGTACCCATCAGCACCAGGTGCCTTAAAGCCTTCTGTCCACAAAGGCTGTGAGTTTTTGAGGGTAAACCTGTGAAAGTTATGATTATAAACAGCTTATGGAATAAAAGGTGTAAACATGTAGATCAGCCACAGCCTCATCAAAATTCAAGTACAAATACAGTAATATCTCAAGATACGAGCTGCTTGACAGTTTTTTGAGATACGAGCCATAATTCTGTCCATATTTTTTAATCGACATACAAGCAAAAATCCGATATATAAGCCACGCTTTCTTAATGCCACAGGTAGTTGGCGGATGGAGCCAACATCGGCTGTGACCGCATCTCATTCTCGTTTGCGTTAAGATGTGGCTCGTGTGCAGTGTTCGTTCTAAGCTGCACGCGTGCGCAATTGCGCACTGCTCGCATATTCTAAAGAAGTGAACTGAAGAAGTCTCTGGGATGACAGACGAAACGTCTTCAGTGGATTCATTTAAACAGCTTTGGATAACCTGGATAACTGAGAACCTACGCAGACAAAGAAAGTGGAAGTTAGTACAAAAAAAAAAACCCTCAGGGCTTCAAAATATGTGTTGTATACTCACCTTAGTCATCTTCAAGTAAGCAATTCATATAAAGAGGATGTGTATAAATGATTTATAAAATGAATAATCATGTTACAACACTTTGAAATGATTGTTAATTAGTTGTAAATTAAACTTTTCTAAAAATTTTCTGTTTTGTTTTTCTCCCGTAGTTTCTCATTTGAAATAAAATATCTATAACCTATAAGCGGTTGTGAGTCACCATGTGAGTGTGTCCTCCTATAGTGCTGTCTCTGCTAACTGCAATCATATTAAACTACGACAGAGCTCTGTTCAGATTACTCTTTAGCCATTAATTCTAACACATTTAATTAATCCATCCCACACACCAGTGGCTTTCAGTGGGTGTAGATGAGAACCAAGCAGCGGGTTACAGACTGATTTCTTCCTGCTCAGTGCTGTTAATATCTGTCAGGTTGTATGCCTACTGGTGCAATTATGTGTGAAGCAGACATTTCTATGCACATTATCATCTGATTACATACACACATTACTGTAAGGTAGTTGGTGTGAGAGAAGAGGATGCAGAACACAGGGTTAGATGGAGGCAATTGGTTCACTGTGGCGACCCCTGAAGGGAAAAGCCGAAAGGAAAAGAAGAAGAAGACACACATTACTGTACCTCAGAAGCCATCAGGGTCGAATTTTTTTCTGGATCTGATTATCCTTGAATACCACTGCAGTAAATATGGCGATAGGGTCAGTGGCTTTGTGTTATCATGACTTGTATTTTGAGGCTTTATAAACTTGTAATAAAATGAGAGAGTAAAAGAAGACGATTGACTTTAGTCTCCCTTCGCCACAGTACTTAAACTAGATTTTACCTCTCAAAAGCCAACTCAAATAACAATGCTGATGTGAGATCCATCTCACATCAACCTCATCATCATCACACAAGATTTATAATCTAGCTCTTTTGAATGCGGCCTTCATATCCAAGTCTGATAAACACAACCTAAAGGCACCAGTGCAAATGAGCCTTTAATGAGTAGGTGTTACTGAACATTTGACTGGTATGATAAACAATGGAGAAGATTTTGTAGGTTATAATAAATATTGTGTGCGTGTGTGTGTGTGTGTCTCAAACAGGACCATACAGACAGACTATGGGGTGCTGATGTTTCAGACCCAGTGAGGCCTCAGGATTCATCCGCAGAGCAGGTAACACATGATTACTTTTCATGTTTCATATTTTATTATTCTGTTATGGATCATCACTCAGTTTGTTCCAAAAATGATTAGAACTTTTTTTTTTATAGTTGTCATTGTTCAGTAAACATACAGTTTGGAAGAGTTCAGGATGTCTTTAGGTGTGTTGTTTTTATGTTATCTACCAATGTTTAAAGTTTTTTCTTCCTTTCCTCTCTGTCATGATAATGAACTCAATTTTTACATCCCAAAGCGGTGTGTTAGTTCATTTGTTTGTCTGTTTGTTCGTATATCCACCAAATATCTTCACAATTGCTGCAGATAGAAAGATGAAACGAAAAGCAGATTACTTGGGAGGCAAAAGGGGTTAAAAATGAAATGATGACCTTGACCTGGAGAAAACTAGTTCAAGGTCCAATTTCAACTTTTGTACACTCAGAAACCGGATAAGATAGAAAGACAAGGGAGAAGGCCAGTGTGAGTAGGACCATAGATCAAAGCTAGTGCCTTTATCTACCTATGCACTAGCTTTGATCTATGGTCAAAGCTAGTGCATAGCTTTGACCTACCCTGAAAGGTCAAAGCTATAAAACTTATTATAAAACTTATATTATTATATAGATAGATAGATAGATAGATAGATAGATAGATACATACATACATACATACATACATACATACATACATACATACATACATACATACATACATACATACATACTTTAATAATCCCGGAGGAAATTGCATTATGTTATTATTATAAAAATTTTGGCAGAGAGCAAAAAGGAGAAACGAGGCTTCTGACTTCCTTCACAGTCATTCAGTCACCTCTGAGTTTTTAACTCCAGAGGTCTGATAACAGGGGTGAGAAAAGTTGGTCGTTTTCCTGTTTGACAGAAATGTGAAGGTTTTTAATTCTGTTTGTATGAGATGACTCAACTGAGGACTCAGCAGTGACTCACTCCACTATAGCGGGAGTGTCAGATCTTGACAAGCTTTTAAGCCAATGCTTATCACCGCATGCCGTCACTGTTGTTTTAAAGAATCACTCTCTTTCGCTCTCCTTTTGTCTCTGCTGATCCCAGCATGCTTTCTCCCTCTCTTACTTGTTTCCTCCCATTGTCCCTCCCTCCGTTATTCGCAGTGTGTGACCTTTTTCATTTCTCGCCTTTTTTTCGACTTGTCTCTCCTATTTTTCTTCAGTTGTCAGGCTATTCTCACTAGGGGGTTTCAAGCAAACAGATTCACCTAAGATTTCACTTCTGTTTTTATTGTCGCTTTCTCTTCTTATAACACAGTCCCTCTTCTCTTTGTTCTTCTCTTCTAAGTGATCTGCAGTCATGCTGTTTTCCTTCTTTGGTGAAACTGCTGGAGTTGCTCTTAGTCTGTGCTTAAAATTATAGAGATGAGTGAGGAATCTTGAGTCAGCCATTCCATTTGACTCTTAGACTGCACAAGTTCATCTACGAATATGTTTTATCAAACCATTAAGATTAAACCATCAAGAAGTTTTTGTTTTGCTGTGCTAATTTTGCTGTGTCTACTAAAATAACTGATAGATTTTTCTTGTAACACACTTCTACATTTTTTTCCCCATCTACTTATTTTGATAGTTCAATCAACACAATCTCACCTTAATAATAAAAAAGTCATCAAAGGTTTTTGCATAACTTAAAAGATGTGACAGTGGAGGTGCAGCAGATTTGTTTAATTCCCTTGAAAGAATTCATTGCAGCTCCAGTGATAGCGGCACACATGATTTCTTGGGAATATGGAGTATTCTGACTATGTATCCTGTCATTTCTAGTAGCTTTAAATCTGTGGTTGTTTACCCTCTGGAGCGACAATCAAATAAATCTCATCTCGTCTGATTGGAATGTGATCACAATGTTCACATCTTGGGTGGAATGAACGATGATACAACAATTCTCCCTTTTCTCCTAGTGTTTGACAAATTACTTGGTATATTGTCACCGGATTCAAAGTGATAGATTCCTCCTGGATTACTAAAAGTGTGTGTTTATACAAAGTAGAGGCCTGGAATCATAATATTTTGCATCATATAAGACAAAGTGTCATAGATTCATAGTTACTTTTTTTGTTTTTTTTAATGTGGCTAGCCACAGCTCAGCTGACACCCAATACCAGCTGCATAACTTTTTCTTTTGGCTGCTAGAGCGTCGTCCATGTGTTGATTTGTACAATCTTAAAATAATTATTTGACACTGGCAGAAATGCATGGTGATGATGACAGTTGGTTCTGTTTCACATGTAGATTGTAAGTCTTTATTTGTGCATCTACTTATTTCTTCTTCAGAAAGTTGTCAGCTCAGACTCTCAACCCTGTAATCATTTGACCAAGTTTTACTGCCAGCATGGCACTGATTCTGTTTCATAAATGCCATAGCTATTGCCTGTTTTAAACCAAATAAGTGAATCCAACCAGCTTTTGTCTGAAGTGCTCTCTAAATGTTTGTCTCGTGGAGCTTTATGATCCATGTATGCTTTAAGAGGTGTTGTTGCTCATCCTGTCAGTTTCTACAGAACCTGGGAGTGTCTCTTTTGTAGCATATGTTCTTGATTTAATTGAAGTGTAAAGTGTTGATCAGTCAGTAAGTATTTATCATTCCAACAGTATGACTCACTGTAAACTCAATCCCACAATGACTTACTCTTCATGATTTACATCA
Organism: Antennarius striatus; assembly: GCF_040054535.1. Taxonomy (NCBI): domain Eukaryota; kingdom Metazoa; phylum Chordata; class Actinopteri; order Lophiiformes; family Antennariidae; genus Antennarius; species Antennarius striatus. The sequence continues at coordinate 19,409,983 of NC_090785.1, read as the reverse complement.
GCAGTGATCATTTCCTTCTGAGCCAAATTTTAATCGTCAAATTTTTAGGACTTCTTTGATGTAAAAATGACAATGGAAATGTGTTGTTTGAGTCTTGCAATTTTATTAAAAATGAAATAAGATCCAACTAAGATGATCGAACTATCCTTGGTAATAGATGTTGAAATCAGATTATAATGACAATTTTTCACTGCTTTCCAAGAGACTCTACATGTATATTGTATCAAATAGACACTCCCAGGTTCCTCCAGTTTCTATTTGTGCTTTTCATGTTTGCTGCATAGAGACCTGTGGCTTCAAAGCAGCTCCTGCAGCACAAGGCTCGGCTTGCCCAACCGCAGCCACAGGCCAAGCCCCAGCCTCTGACCCAGCATCAGCAGCCATCAGCGAGTAGGAGATCCCACCGCACCCTGCCGAAGGACCAGACACAGCTCCTGTCTCTGCAGCATGACCACAGACACAGGGAGAGAGAGAGGGAGAGAGAGAGGCAGACACAAAGAGAAAAGTCAGTGGCAGCTGCCCAGAGGCTAACATCTAATGGTGGGAACACAGCAGCTGCTGCTGCTGCTGCTGCTGCTGTTGCTGCTGCTGCTGCTGCTGGTGCTTCTGTTTCCTCGTTCAGCCAACCTGCAAATAGCCGGAACTCTGTGGTAAAATCCTGCCCTCCACAGCTGTCCTTTATCACCTCTACATCCCTCATTTGTCTGCCCATCCTGCTCAGTTTCTTGTATTAAATGTAATGCAAAGTGAAGACTCTCTCCACTTTCACCTGTCTGTCTCATTTTCAGGCTTCTTCTCATCCTTATCACAGTTTAAAAACCTTATTTCTCCTCTCTGATTACAAAGTTTGACAGAAAGCAAGAAAACTGTTAGATGGAAAATCGTTTAAAGTAGGTTTGAAAATGAGGCATTTTCTTCATAACATGGTTCATACCAAAAGGAACTCTAAACAGAAACAGAAGAAAGGTAACAATTCAGTAAGAAGCATTTTCAAGAAGCCAAGACACTGTGGTAAAAAAAATTACATTTATTTATTCTTTCATTCCTTTTTCCCCCTAATTGTTTATTTAAAGAGTCAATGTAAACAAATGTGTATGCATCATATGAGACAAAGTGAACACATAACAAGTTGCACATTAATTAGACACACACTTTCAATCACACACATTGATGCATGTTTTCTGTTATAGATGGACGTCCAGGAATCTAACTTAAGGAGGCTTCTTTTGGCTACTGGACTGCCCAGTCAGGTGCATCCTAGGCTGGGCTCTGGGAGCAGCTCCAGTCCCTGTACCCCAGCCATGCAGAGAGCTCACCTCAACGAGGTACAACACAATTCATCCCATGCACTATGTGTACATGTGATGTACTGTGTGTACATCACATGTACTGAAGGGAAAAGCCGAAAGGAGAAGAAGAAGAGTCTTTCTTCACCCTCACCATGTGTGAATCCTTTGTTTTGCCAGAATGCCAATCTGCTTGCGAGTCGTGATGCTCCTCACAGCAGCTCTATGTCAAATATGGCCGTCTCCCCCTTGTCTCCATTTTGCTTCATGTCCTCAACTGATGATGTCTTCTGGGATGCTGCTGAGACACCACCCAAGGTGGGCAACCAGTGTTCTGTTGGCTGCTAGAGGATTTTACATCAACTTAAATTGTCGTAATTTCAAGATAAAGGTGATAGGTATTCCACAGCTCTCTTCCTGCTCTGATGTTGTTCTGCAACTGTCATGTGACCCAAGAGATGAGAGGTCAAATAGTCAGTCAGCCATCTTCAGATTACCACCGCTATGTCCGCCGCAGCGGGTCACGGGGAGCTGGAGCTTATCTTGGCGGCATAGGGCGTGAGGCAGGGGACACTCCGGGCACGATGCCAGTGCACCGCGGAGGTCAAATAGTCACCAGGTGGAAAATAGAAGTGAGAATATAAGAATAACATGACACCAAATGGAACCTCAATTTTAAATGACCTTGCAATTAGGGCATCTGAGGGACCTTGTTTATCCATCAGTACCTAACAGAGTGATCTTCCCACGCTTCATCAAAAAGCAGTGGATTAATTCAGTGTGAGTTCCCACATGCTAAGAAGGAACCCTCAATATTGTTCTCGCAAACATAGTTTGAGGGAACAATATCGAAATGTAAAGAAATAATGAAGCTATTTCTTATTAAATCCTCAGTAAAAATAATATCCCCGCAAGTTCTTAAAGACCTCATTGTGCTCTGTTCTATTTCTTGTTCATAAAGTTTTCTTTAGTTGCAAAAGCTGAAAAGTTGAATATTTGCTTGGCTGAACACGTCATTGAAAGGCATCCTTCTCATACTTATGAAAAGTGAAAACAAAGAACACTGCCACCAAGAACATCAGGAGACTGAGATATTCACACACTCTGTTCCTATCAACTCTATTAAACGGAGCCCTGTACTTCCCTCACTTGTATACATTACAGGTCCCGGAACGCACTACCTCGAAGTTGTACTGTCGAGAGCTGGCGCTGGTACACAAGCGGGCAGCCTCAAGGTAAACCTTTATTACACTGTCTGCACAATAAACATACACACAACAAAGGGAGATGTTGTATTTACAATGGCTGGCTTTTATTTTGTTAGCCTATAAAAAATGGCGTCCGATCAGACGAACATTAGAAGTTATCAATTTGTCCTTCAAAAGATCAATGAAAATTTTTGATTGATGATGAATTCAAGAACTCTCCAGATTTTGCAACCCAGTTTGGCCCCTTTAAGCTAATTGTTTTGGTTTTACAGCATTGTGTCCGTCCAGAAGCAAGTAAGCAAAGATTCACATTTTGCTTTCACTAAATTTCAATGCATATTTAATATAAATAGGTATTTCTGGTATCTGCGTGAAGTGTTGTAGAGACTGTTCACCTAATAATAACACTGGTTCTGGGTGAGCTCAGTCTGTCAGTTCACACCCAACAAGATCATACATCCACATGTGTTTTAAGTGACCACTTATGGTTAGCTGTCACCTCCCCACTCCATAATTAAATAAGCCTCTCCCTCATACAAACAGTGTTTGTCTTCTTTCTTTGTAAATTCTGACACGTTTATCTCCAGTAATATGTAGACACACTCTTGAGTAACTGTGCTAAGAGAACAGCAGTTAATATAGAGATATTCTTCTATGTAGAGTAGGAGTAGAGTGCTGTTTATTGTAGGGTTTATATCCCTCTGTAATTCAGCACACTGACATGCAGTGTTTGAACAATCGGTCACAGACGGATCAGATTAGTTTAGCTTGGATGATAATTTTCAATTAGATGAAACTAATGATGAGGAAATGGGGTTATTGCAGGGGCAACATGAAGGATAGACTTTTGATTAGAACTTAAAGAATCTTATAATGTTGGTCTGTGTGTCTTTTTCTCCATCTAGTGGTGATCCAGCATCTGTTGCAGATAAGGGTGGACGATCTGTGTTTCGTGGAGTCTCCCCCATCAGGAGCAATGATCTCGGTTTGTCACCTTAATTTGTCCTCTCCCCACGCTGAGTAACTTGCTGATTCATGATGCATGGCCCTAAAAGTCAAGCCTGAAAATCAGTGGTTGCTGAACTCTGCACAAAGAGGCAGACTGGATTTCATGCAGATGTGGCCCCATTTGAACTCATGCTGTGTGTGTGTGGTCATGACACAGATACAAAGTAAGCCAGAACACACGGTATACACCCCACACCCGAGACAGTGTCCACAGATACACACCAGATACATGCTGCCACATCAGACTCAACACACATTCTGAAATAGCCACGCTCAACACTTGTGTTGAGAGAGGAAGAAATCAATTTTCAAGCATTGCTTCGTGTCATCTCTGCGCAACAACGAAGAAGATGCTATGTAAACAGAAAAAAATAGAGGAAGAGAAGTATTTTAGACTCCCTTTGTGTGTAATTTAGAGGAAACAACTTGTAATGCCTCCCACTCAGTTCGACTGCTGTCCTCGACCTTTGTGAGGAGCATCAGATTCTCCGGGAGACTCACACAGCTTCAGTGAAACATACAGCCTTTTATCTGCTCATGATGCTACTGAAAAAAGCAGCTTCTGAATAGTGTTCTTGTTTGCAAGTGTGTATGTAGCATTCATATAGAGTTACAACATCACGTCTTAGTTTAATACCACAAAAACTATCATTGGTCTTTGTTGTCAGACAAGGCATTGATAGACTGTTTATAAAAATCCAGACTGTATATCCTTTGGTTTGTATAACCAGAGTTGTTGCTTTCATCTGACTTCTCACACTGTAAAGGTTAAAAAAAAATTGGTATGCAGTGGAACAAAAGAGTTTTGAACCCAGTTTAAAGGCAGCAACAGATTGTCATGCCAGAAACTGACCGTCTTTTGTGCAGCTTGTGGCAGAAAAATACTAGATATTTTCTTGAGAAGTTGGCTGAGAAAAAATTCTGTGTTAATAACCTCATGACCTCATCTTGGCTTCCTCCAAAACTTTAGAAAGCTCCCTTATCTTTGATGACATATGTGATTTTTCTTCTACTCTACTTACAATATTTACACCCATTTTATGTCGATATTTCTTATTACATTATTAGTTGTGTTTTTCTAGGGTTTTTTTGTCAGTTTTAGTTTGTTACATCTGTGCTTTGTGTGGGCTTTGCGAGCCTGGCTTGGCTGATAGGTGAGCCGCTCAGTTGCCATCATGGCTTCCGGTAAAATAGGTGATATTGGTAAGGTGACAGGTAAACTAGGGGAGACAAGGGAGGTAACAGGTAAACTAGGTGAGACTAGCAATTTTGCAGGTAAACTAGGTGAGAGCAGAGAGTTAGGTAAAATGACATGTAGCTTACATACAGGGTGTGGTGCTTCTGAAGCCATAGATATAGATAACCATGTGTGCAGATGTTCTCCTGCTCCTGCAAAGCTGCATAGTGAGCTGAAAAACATCTTGAACTCAGCCAAGCATCTCATTTGAAACAGCTACATCAGAACTCACTGATCAAGCAATTTCCAGACTGAAAAAACAGATGATCACAATAAGAAAACAATTCAGTTTTTAATGATGATGACACTGACAATTTTATTTATTTTAAGGTCCTTGCATTTAACCTCTCCCTCATTATGGATTCTTTTAGAGTGGGGACTTTAAAAGTAAATGGAGCCAGAGAAGAAAAGATAAAGAAGCTGGTGTTTAACACAGCAAAGAGGAAATAAACTGATGTCATAAAGGGGAGGTATCTCTTATCCTAGGCAGAGTTTGAGCACCACAACAGGGTGTTTATGAATATTTATGGTCCAACAAATAGTACAGAGCGGAAGAGCTTCTAGAAAACGTCTACTCTAAACTAGACTGAACTTTTGTAGCTCAGAGGATTTTTTTATTCTTGGGTGGGGACTTTAACTGTACTGAGTGTGAGTTTTCAGACCGCAATCAGGCAGAGCCTCACCCAGCTTCGCAACACACTCTGAAACAGCTGATCTGTTTTCATCTGGCCTGGTGGATGTGTAGAGGAGGATTCATACGGACCACAGACAGCAAAGGTGAACTGGACCAAGAGTGAGGCCCTTGCTGTCAGTGGATGGTGTGAATGTCCCCCAGTGCCTATGTTGGAGGACTGATGATCTGAATTGTCTTGGTGTCTTCCGCGGTAATGGGGCAACGGTCAGGAGGAACCGGGATGGTGTCATTGAGAAAATCAAGGGAAAACTTTGAAAATGGAAATGGCTGCTCCCTCAAATGTCTTCTAGTGGTAGTGTTCTTGTCAGAAACAACCTTGCAGCCACACTGCTCTGGCACCACTTAGCCAGCATGGACACCCATCAGGTTTTTTAGCCGAGATCCAAACAAAGTTTATTACCTTTTACTAGGATGGCTTGTATTCGGTGCCTTAGGGGGTGTTGACTTTAACAAAAGAAGAGAAGGTACTGGGCTTCATTCACTTGACAGCAGAAGTGCCACGTTTAGATTACAGTTGAGATTTAAAATTTCTAAACTTAATTTTATCAAGGTGTGTTTTTTTAAAAATCTTTTTAAATGCAGTTCTGGAAAAATCTGAAACTCTTTGTTTAAGTTGTTGAAGAAACCACTTATTCATGGAGCCACACCTGTGCCAAACTAAGACTGTAAGTCTCGATAAGATGGTAGACAATGCAGAGCCGACATTGCAGGATGCCCAGACTGTGGAATCACTGCTGAACATCTATGTCTAGCAGGTTAGCTCAAAAGGTGTTAGAACTTTGGAGACAAAGACTCTCTGGGGAATGAGGTCCTTCCACAAATGAAGGAGTTTAAATATCTTGGGGTCCTGTTCATGAGTGAGGGAACAATGGAGCGGGAGATTGGACGGAGAATTGGGGCATCATCAGCGGTGTTGCACTCTTTTTATCACACAGTTGTCACAAAGAGGGAGCTTAGCCGAGAGGCAAAGCTCTCCATCTGCCATTCAATCTTCGTTCCTACCCTCACCTATGGTCATGAGCGATGGGTCATGACCGAAAGAACGAGATCGCGGATACATGCGGCTGAAATGGGCTTTCTCAGGTGGATAGCTGGCGTCTCCCTTAGCGATAGGGTGAGAAACACTGCTGTTCGCGAGGGGCTCAGAGTAGAGCCGCTGCTCCTTCACATGGAAAGGAGTCAGTTGAGGTGGTTTGGGCATCTGGTGCGGATGCCTCCGGGGCGCCTCCCTAGAGAGGTGTTTCTGGCATGTGCAGCTGGGAGGAGATGCCAGGGCAGACCCAGGACCAGGTGGAGGGATTACATCTCAACACTGGCCTGGGAACGCCTTGGGATCCTCCAGTCAGTGGTGGATTTGGCCGGGGAAAGGGAAGTTTGGGGCTTCTTGTTGAAGCTGCTGCCCCCGCAACCCGATTCCGGATAAGCGGTGGAAGATGGATGGATGGACTCTCTGGGAGAGAAAGAAGCATCCTTATGGATTACAGTAAAGGGACTGAACCTGATCAAAAAGATCATTTCCCGGAAGTTAACATCAGTCCCCAGGTTAGAGGGCTGTTAAGAAAGAAAGGGAAGAAAGAAAGTCCACTTTATTGATCCCCTATCTTTACACTCGTACATGCATATGTCAGACCATATATACAATGTTGTGTACAGGCCCCTGAACAAACAAACACACTAGGGGCCTGTAAGCATGCAATTAGTACAACAACCATTAATACATGGGGAGGCAGAGTGAAGGGTCACGACTTCAGGGAGCGCCCCAAATGAGCAGCTTGTAAGGGGGTCAGTGCCTTGCTCAAGAGCGCCTCAGCAGTGGCCAGGAGGGGAGCTGACACCTCCCACTGTCAGCTCACACTCCGAGGGTGTCTGTCGGTAGCGGGAATCGAACCGCCGATGTCTTTTCTTAAGACGTCTGCTCAACCACTGAGCCACTGCCGCCCCTTTTCTCAAAAACTTTCAGACACTCAGCCTCACACATCCAACAAGAAAAAACCCTACAAAATCTGTGAAAAACAAATCAACAGGAAAGGATAGAGAGCCCACTGCCTGGACCAGCAAGCTGCAAGGAAATGGACCGGACCCACAGTGTAGAGTTTTGTACAGTCTCCCATGTAGGATTCTACATAGTGCCATGCATAATAGCCACGCTTATTTGCAAGTGCTAATGGGGGATCCATAATAAAGTAAAGTAAAGTGCCATCGTCTCAAGTGCTTTTATCTCTATTTGTTACCCTGCTGTGTCAAATCAGTGTCCTTTCTGTCTCCTTTGTGAGACAGTTTTTCATGTTTTTAGTGAGTGTAAGCGACTTGCAGTATTAATGGTTCAGAATCAGATTTATAAATTCATTCTGGTAGAGCTAAACTACAAAATATGTAAACAGACAGAAGAAACTTGAAGGAAGCAGGTCAAGAAGAAGCTTCTGCAAAGTCAGATGTTGACTGAAAGTAGAATTCTGTTTTTACAAAATGACAAAATATTCAGACCAGTGGTTCTTAACCTTGTTGGAGGTACCGAACCCTGCCGGTTTCATATGTTCACTCACCGAACCCTTCTTTTGTAAAAAAAAAACAAAAAAACAAAAAACTTTTTTTTTTCAAATTTAAGACATAAGTATATGTTTTACTGGTGTATTTAATGAATTGTGCATTAATGTCACCTTCTTCAAAGAACAGAACCAAGACAGTACATGAACTCACATGAAATTACCTTCCTGCAAATCAGTGTGACTTCTGCTGTTGTTATTGAGAGACCAGTTCAGATATGCGTGGCTTCACCTTGGCAAGTGCCACTCTTATGTCATTTTCACATTAAAGTCTGTTTCTTTTATTTTCCATGCAGCTTAAGGAAGTGTTCCTTTTTTTTTTTACCAGTGTGAGACTAGAGTTGTTCAACTTGACATTACAAATCACGCAGAACGCTGACTCCCATCACGTTCCGTTATATAGTACATGTAAATTCATGTTGCACATATTTGTCCGACCACTTTCTTTTTTTGCTCAACATAGTTACTATCAATTAAAATTTTAAGAAAGCAATCAGGTAATGTACCATCACAACAGGCATAAATCGACTACCGAGTGCGCAAAATCCGCTGTAGCACAGGTAGGCTAATCGATGTAGCGTCATGTGATCACCTGCAGCCAGTGATGGCTAAGGGGGGCGTGTCATCACGAATTGACACGATGTGTCAAACGTACACAGTGATTCGTGTATGTTCGGTAACATACATCTGCCTCCGGCAAACCCCTAGGATTCGATCGAACCCAGGTTAAGAACCACTGATTTACACAATTTCAGAAACATCTGGTGTCACAACAATATCCTTTGCATTAAAGTTGAAGATCAACTTGAATTTCAAAATTTCCTCTTCTTCCATCAACTGCATAAGATGTTACTCATATATTGAGTTCAATTTCAAAGTTCGCTTTTTCTTATGTGTTTTCTTATTATATGTATATGTACAATAATGGTAATGTTAAGTAATGTGGTCAACAAATTAAGGATTTGAGGTCTTGCCTCTCATGCTCCATCAGAGTTCTGTAATCATAATTTGTGTCTGAAGCTGACCAGCCCAGTGAAAATCAATGTGCAGGCAAGCAAGTTAATCAATTTCATCCAGCTAATGATGTTTCACTGCATAACAGCTGCTTACTTAATTGTATCATTGTGTTTGTGTGTATTGAAGGTTACTTTAAGCTGGAGAGTCCTCTCCTGCAGCATCACAGGAAGATGCAAGAAAATATAACCAGTGGAAACTCACAAGTAAACACCTGACACACTCATACCTATGACCAAAGCCTGCTGTTCTGCTTATACTGTACTTGTGTTCTTAGGACATGTGTTAGCATTTATCATTATTAAACAGAAACCACTGACTTCACAGACCTTGACTAACAATGAGGGAAACTATCGTTACCTAAAATGTGCTTACAATGTCTTGAAATTGACCTCAGTCTGTCCTGTAAGCTCATTTTTATCTTCACTACATTAAACTCCTCTTCCTCAACTCTTTCATTGACCATCTGACTCACCTAACCTCATTTACTGATATTGTTCCTCTCTTCCATCATACAGGGCATGAGATCCGCTCTGAGTCGGCTTAACAAGGCCACAGAATACTCCTCCTCCAGCGATGAGGTCGGCAGCAGTGACGAAGAAGAGAGGAATAGGTTAGCTCTTCATCATCTGTGTAATAATTGCATTGTTAAAAATTTGTTGATGTACACTACATCTCTTCCAGTTTTTCCTTCACTTCAAAACACCTGAAGAATAAAGTATATATCATAGTTTCTTTGTTTCTGTACAAAATCATTCCGATCCAAACATGATTTTGTTACTAGATGTAACACTACATCGACTGGGAAAGCCTGAATGTGGAAATATTTCTGCTGTTGAGCAAGTTTTACCCAAGACACTCATTTAATAAGGTTATAGTTTCTTAAAAAGACACTAAAGATAAAGCAGGTAAAAGTCAATTTTGGTCACTTTTATTTCTTGTTCTATAAGACAGGTATGAAAGATCATTTCTGATCCCAGAATAATAATCAGCTTCATTTTCAAGTACTGATCTCGTTTGAAGTTAATAAATGGTGAGACATCTTTATTTCAAGGTCTGGCCTATCCAATGGAAAGGGGAAATACTACAGAGGAATGCTTGATGGCATCATACTCCAACCACACAGCAATACAAACCAGGTACCCAGTATACACACACACACACACACACACACACACGCGAACACACAGAAACACACACACACAGTTGTACAATCTGTTTCTCCCCATTATCTCCTCCAATCTCTGCATGTCCATGTTTGGCTGCAGGTGGCTGGAGTGATACACTCCACATATAAACTGTTCTACTGACTGACTGAGAATCAAACAGCCCCCATCACCTGGTCTCTTCTATTTTTCTGTAGATTTCTCAGAGCAGTTCAGATGATACCTACCTTCTACCAGACCTCTTACAGAAAGTGTCCTCATCTGGCCATACCCATTATGCACTTGGTCAGCAGCAGCGAGCGCATGAACTCAACTACTCGCAGTCGCCAACAGCCCCTCGATCCCCCACACACCAGGAACTGCATGTGGGTTTATCTTTCAGTCTGGTTGACATGAGAGATTTCGGAGCTAAACTCAGCTGTTTTTTCAACAGAATTTTTGTGTTTCCGTTATCGAGACTGATCACGATGAGGTGCACAGTTTGTCTTAAACAGATGGAAGAAAATGCTGCTGAACGTTTGCCAAGTGGCTCTCTTCTAGTTGTGTTGGTTGCTTTTGTCCACTAGAGGGAGACGGGGGAACATTTAATGTACACAGGTTCACTGCAGTTCTAATTCATACATAATTAGAACCATGAATGCAGTTGTACTAATACTATTGACCATGTTAAATAGTTGATTTCCAAACAGACAACCTCTGCACGGAGATGGACAGACCTACCGTTGGTCAGAGAATTAATGTCATTGCTGTAGACTGCACAGTTTAACATGACTTTACAAATCTTTACTATATGAAAACCAGAGACTCTTTTAGAACAGCAACATCAGCTCAAATTTTTGGGTTTGGCTCCCAGGTTACTCAGAGCCAAATCAATTAAAAAACAGCTGATAATAATTCTTTATCTGTTTTGTCAACAGTCCATCAGCAGTCCGTCTGGTAAAAGCACCTCCTCATCATCTTCCTCCTTTTTGTCTTTCATCGATCCAAGACTGATTCCCATATCGTCACCACCACAAAGTCCAAGTGAGTACACACACGTGCACAGACACACACACACACACACACACACACACACACACACACACACACACACACACACACACACACACACACACACACACACATTCAATATTGCAACATACAGCAATGCATTCTTCTTACACAACCAGGTAAAGTAGTTTGTTCTCATGTGACGTCATACGATTTAATACACCATGCATCATTAGCTTGGTCTTTTTGTCCCCATACAGTTGGATGTAAAGGTGAACCAATCAAGAGAGAGAACCATAGGAAGGGCTCTGTGGTCAATGTGAACCCAACTAACATCAGACCGCATAGCGACACTCCAGAGATCCGGAAGTACAAGAAGAAGTTCAACACTGAAGTTCTCTGTGCTGGACTCTGGGGTCTGTAGTGTTACTTCACTTGTTTGTACATTAAAATACACACTGCATGAATGCTTTGTTTTTATTAAATGTGTGTGTGTGTGTGTGTGTGTGTGTGTGTGTGTGTGTGTGTGTGTGTGTGTGTGTGTGTGTGTGTGTGTGTGTGTGTGTGTTTGATTGTACCTGTGTGTTTATTGTAGATATTAAGAACTGTAAGGCTGTCACCTTGTTTTTCAAGGAAAATTGTTTTCTGGCTATATCAAAACCATAAGCTAAAATAGAATTCCTGGACAATATTCATTTTTTGACAGTTTGCCAACTGTTACAATTCATTATTTGATATGCATATTTACCAATGTTTTACAGACCAGTACACACGTGACAGACTGTGTTGTTTGTGAGGTGTAATCTGCGTTTTGTTCTGAAGGTGTGAATCTTTTGGTGGGCACTGAGAATGGCCTGTGGCTGTTGGATCGAAGTGGACAGGGAAAGGTGTACTCCCTTATCAGCAGGCGGAGGTTTCAGCAGATGGACGTACTGGAGGGACTCAATGTCCTGATCACTATATCAGGTCTGTAGCTTCAAGTACAGAAAAACCACAGACATACCTTATTAACCACTTGTTCTCTGCATTTGATCCGTCACTGAGGAGCAGAAGGTACCCCTTGTGGTGCAAGGAATTAAGCATCTTGCTCAAGAACACTTTCGCAAATAGTTTGGGGGCACTGCGACTCCCCACCTAAGATGTTTGTTAAGACTTACGGTCATCCAGGTTATGGTAGATCTCCGTGTGGTGTAAAGTCAAATGAACTGACTAGAAAAGCCTGAAGCTTCAGCTGGTCAGAATTGAAGGAGCCTCTTGGTTGTCAGGAAAAATGTCTTCAAGCTTTTCCTTCAAGTCCATTTGACATCAGCACAGAAATCTTACCACTTAAGCAACAGCTGACTTTAATGGGATGCAAATCCACTTATTAGAGAGTAAACATTTATGGCCTTTTTAATCTTTAAGCCATTATATAAATAGGATAATGCTTCACTTGATGATAATCCAGTATTAACAGCAATGCAGAGAGCAGAGTCATCCAATGCCTAGTTCAAGGGCACCTCCGGGGCACTCAATGTGTTTTGAATAAAGCATCTAACATTCCTTATTTGTCTTATTTACCACACTGCATGTAACTTGGTTGACTGTGTGTAGGTAAAAAGAACAAGCTCCGTCTGTACTACCTGTCCTGGTTAAGGAATAAAATCCTTCGTAATGATCCAGAGGTAGAGAAGAGACAGGGCTGGACCTCAGTAGGTGACCTGGAGGGGTGTGTGCACTACAAAATTGGTAAGTCCGAGCTGAAGAGCTCTAAATCACAAGTACTGTGAAGAATCTCTGTCATTTTTATCAGGTGCTTCTATACATCTTGTTTCTTCAGTACGTTATGAGAAGATAAAGTTCTTGGTGATTGCTCTGAAGAGTGCTGTGGAGGTGTACGCCTGGGCCCCAAAACCGTACCACAAATTCATGGCCTTCAAGGTTAGTAACATTAGTAATTTATTTGTAACTTCTCTGTTGGCAGTGAATCCCATCCACTCATAGTTGTTTATAAACTTGAACCCCCAAAGTAAGTGTCCTAAGTCCTTCAGTTTCTTTGATTCTTGACTGAGATCTCTGATGTTCTTAAACCTCCACAAACAGCTTATCATTACTGTCTTCTTTCATCTTTGAGAAAACAATATTAAAATTCATGGCTGAAGACATGTAACAGGGTCGCTTTCACAGCCAGACGCAGACATGACACATCTGGGCTCTGAGAGCCACATTCAGACTCTCAGCAGAGCTGCGCCCCATTTCTTTGAGTCCTCTGTGGCCCGAGCTACTTTGTTTTCCAAACTATGGAGTTTAACCCTAAATACTCTGAAAAAGATAAAGCAAACCGGTGTCTCAGTTTATGTGGAAATTATATCATTGAATATAATGAAATGTGCATATGTTTGTGTCTGTACAGTCATTCAGGTCTTTGCCTCAAAAACCATTGTCTGTTGATCTGACAGTGGAGGAAGGTCAGAGGTTAAAGGTCATCTACGGCTCCTTGTCTGGGTTCCACGCCATTGATGTTGACTCTGGAACGCCTTATGACCTCTACCTGCCCACACATGTAAGAGTTGTTAAACCTCAACAGTTGATTATTTTTCTGTTTGTCTTTGTTTGTCAAAGAACAGGTTTTCTACAAATACACTGAAAACCTTTGTGACAACATCATTAGTGAATCAATACTTCAACAAACTCAGGGCTGAAAATTAGTTTACTTAAACTCCTAAACAGCATGGTTTGCCATGCAAGATAACATCTTTTTAACTCTCTTTAGTCACAGATTTATTGTGTACCTATTTACAGTGGAACATTAAAAGTGTCTGTTCAGCTACTTCCTTTTTCACTCACAGGAAGTCATTGCAACTTGAACTATGGACATGCTAACATATTTTACACCAGATGCATTTCCAGCTGCAATGGGGATACAAACCTGTGTCCCCATATACAAGCCGTAGCCCGATGCACCACCAAGGCAGAGTTGTACCCATTCAACAGACTATGCCAAAAATGATTGTTCATTTTCATAAATCAAAACCCGGTCATGTTTTCTTCTTGTAAAACAAAGTAGGACATGTGACTGTCAGCTGGAGTCAACCATTTTACAAGAGCATTTTCATTCCATTCATCCTTTACTCAGTTTTACCACTCAGAAGATTCGTCTCACCACCAAGTCACAACCCAAACGTGGTTCCAGTGACACCAAAGAATTTACAAACCTTTTATCCATTTTTTTTGATACATATGCAGAAGAAGAACCAATGAAGATAGTTTTGGTTTTAGTATTAATATAACCGTTTGCAACTGATGAGGTTTTTCTCTCACTGGCTCTCTAAAGAAGTTCCTGCTTTATCTGACTATCCAACCATGTCCTCGCCATCTCTCAGGATTTAGTCGTATCCTCCTCCTCATCCCACTCAGTGTGCAGATGTCACTCAATGCTTTCTTTTATTTCTTTTCCTCTCTACATCTTCTTCAACTCTTCTCCCACTCAGTATACTTCTGTCAAACTTTTCGCTCCCTCATTCATTCCTCACTCTATTCCCCCATTTGCATACTTTCTCCTCAGATTATGGTTTTTGTCTTGTCTTAACCAGTTCCAGATTTTATTTCTGGTTCTGGTTCTTGTTCTGGTTGATAAAACCAGTCAGAAGTTAGTTTTAATTATATTTTGATTGGACCGGTGTAACAATGAAAGGAAGGTGTCACCTGGTTTGTTGAAGTTTGTTCATTATTATTGTCTAAAATGGACCCACACTTCTCTGATGATACGACGTATAAATGTCATGAAACTGCTTCTGTTGTCTTTTTCTCTTTTGCTGCCTCATACTGTGGAGTCCTTTGTGGTTTACAAACAGCAACTGACAAGAACGTTTAATGATAAGTACAACTGTGCTCCTCCAACCTCACATCTTTTAAACTAATACTTTGGTCACTCTCCAAGTTTACATTTTCAACACACTTCTGTGTGTGTGGGCTGAGGGGAAGGAATGGCATCAACACTATAACCTGCAGCTCTAGCTGCTGAGTGGGAGATTACATTAAAAAATATAATCTCAGTGGTCTTTTAATTTTCTTAACTGCACTCCTGGCATGTTCAACGTCAGTCAGTCCATTGATTTAGTTCAGACTGAGATTCAGACTGAGTCATTGAATGGATTGATTTTAAAGCTGCATAACTAGAGCTGTAGGAATTAGAGGTGCATATAGAGTCATATTTAAAAATACTGTACAGCAGATAGATGATAATTTAACAATGAAGGTGTGTTACTGTGCATCTGGATCGATGTGACCAGCTTATTAAAGAGAAGGGTCAACTGTATTTCCACAGCTTCACATTATGGTTTGGCAGTTTTTTAAGGTGTGTACATCTTTCATGACTTGTTGAAGTCTATAAAAAACAGAAGACTTTACCTTCTTCAAAAAGTGTTATGTGAATGATTCAGATGTGAACAAATTCTCCACTCCTGGTACAATTAGAGATAGAATGGGATACTGCTTTCTCCACTGCTGTATGTGGGATGTGAAGCGCTGCTGTCTCCAGTGAGTCATAATCTCATTCAGATTCTGATAATCTTATTACATTTTTCAACAAACTCTATAGAGGCTCATGACTGATGATGTTCTGAGCCACTGGAAAGCCTTAGTTTTAAAATGGTTAGTTATTTTATGTTGTTCGTTCACACACTGTGCCATTCTAAGATCATGTGACCAGATGTTTTGCAGGTTTGAACTTTGTATGACCTGTTAAGATTTAAGAACTAAGTGGGATTTTTTTGTGTTCTATGAACTCATTTTGATAGGTAAGGGTCCCATCCAGAGTTGTACTGCCATCTCTGGTTCTCATTCATGTTCTACACAGCAAATCACTCTCACACAGACACACATGCAGGCACACACTGTCCCAGCCACCCTTAGTGTGTGCTACTTCCTGTATACATGGGGGAGTTGAAGCCAGAGATGAACAGAGAGAAAGAGAAACAGGCTCTAAAAATACATCCATCCTGTCCTCTTTCTCCTGCGATCATTAACTCTGTGTCCTGACCCACTCTTGCTCCTGTTGAGCGTCGTTTTTTCCTCACTGCTCTTCTGGCATATTAAGCGAGTGCACACAGCTGCCTACTACACCAGCGCCTTATACAGTACTGCTACCGCCTTCTGCTGCAATATCAGTTCAGCTCACCAGTCGTGGTCTTTCCTGCGTATATATAGTCAGGCTTTCCGCATGCTTTCTTACACGCAGCGACGGAGCACTTCTAAACCCAACCCCTGCTCTTGAACATCCTCATACATCTGTTTGGGAGTACTCCTGAGGACACTTCACACCCCTGTATGTTCTTTGTAGCTTTATATCCATGCTGGCATACACACACCTTCACTTCTTTCACTTTTCACACACCCACATTGACTCTTTGCACTGTTCTATATTTCCTCATCACTGTTAAAAACAATTCACATAAATACAAAACTAAGTCACTCACCTCTTCAAGACGCACACACAAGCCTCTTTCAGTGTTGCCTGCAAACTATGTAACAATGCTGATACCGAGGCAGAGGATAAAGATTGCATTACGTCTGTGGATGCCTGTTCTGATGCTCAGGATTGTAGTGGCTCAACCTCTGGTAACGTATTAAATATGCTCACATAAACTTTAACTCAGTGTTTAAAACATAGCAAAGATCATAGCCTAACTAAAAAAAATCCTGGATGAGCTTGAAAGATTCCTTTTTTTTTTAGCTGTGAGATATGTTTTTTGAGATACAGTAGTTAGAAAAATGTTTCTTAGCTGGTTGGAGAAATATTTCTGATGTTTAGTTAAATATTTTTGATTGATTCTGGGCTTCTTAAAAACTGACTGGATATTTGTTTCCCAAACGGTGAGCAAAATGTATCTGAACGAGGTCGAGAATGTCTCCAAACTGATTTTTATAACCAATGTAGTGGTTTCTGAAAAAACCAAATGTTCTTTAAGTGTTGCAGAGCTGCTGTATCACAAAAGACGGCTTTTTATTCGATTATTTGAGTGACGTTTCTAACTAGAAATACAGTAACATGACATTTATTCTGAAATGAAACGAGGCTTTGCTCTAAAACTTGGCCCTTCTTTAATATTCTCTTAACCTTTTTTCACTTTTTTAATTATAGGGGTGCTACTGGTGGTGATGTCATTCATTATTTCTCAGACTGATTTCAGAAAACCAAGATAAATTTGATTATGTTCAGCAGACTGTGATGTCACATGTTGGAGTGCGGGTGGGACGCTGTTGCCTCCTGAAGTTTTTGTTTTTGTTGCAGAAAAGTGTACGTCTGATGGTGTCCTAACAAAGTGGTTTATGTTGGCTTCATAGATCCAAGGTTCCATTCATCCTCATGCCATCATCATTTTGCCAAACAGCGCTGGTACTGAGGTTCTGGTTTGCTATGAGGATGAGGGCGTCTACATTGACACCTATGGCCGCATCACCAAGGATACAGTGCTGCAGTGGGGGGAGATGCCTGCTTCAGTGGGTGAGTTTCAGTCTTACACACTCAAATGTTTCACTTGTTGAAACATGACATTACAACAAACATATCAATGCGGTAAATGTGTGTTACTTTCAGATCCACAGTAAGACTGAGACGTTTGACAGTGACAATCGATGTGACACTGTCTGAATTCTTAGATCAAATATTATACTGTAGTTACTGCTGAGACATTATGGTTTGGTTGTAGTTTGACTTACTGATTATAAATCAGCAGCTGCCCTTGGCACTGAGAGCGTACTTTGAACCAGATTTTGTGAAGACAGATTTGGGACAGAGTGCGATAAAAATATGTGTGTGTGTGTGTGTGTGTGTGTGTGTGTGTGTGTGTGTGTGTGTGTGTGTGTGTGTGTGTTTCTGTATCTGTATTTGTCTGATTGTCTGTATTTGACCCCTTATTTCCCCTCCATGCTTGTCCGTTTGTCCAGCGTACCTCCAGTCTAACCAGGTGATGGGTTGGGGAGACAAAGCCATAGAGCTGAGGTCAGTCAACACGGGAAACCTGGAAGGAGTGTTCATGCACAAGAAGGCCCAGAAACTCAAGTTCCTTTGTGAAAGGAATGACAAGGTAGGAATGAGTACTCATAAACATACACTTCTCGATTGTTTTCATCATATTTGTTTATGTTTTACTTAAAGGTTATGCAATGTGGGATAAATGTGAAGTCCAATATTTATTTTTTTAAATGAAGAAACTGTTTATAATTTTGAATACATTCTGCTTAAATAGAGTAACTTGTTTGATTACTATAGTATTCAGCTTGGTTTGGCATGTTGCTTTGTTTTAAAACAAAAGTTGTAATATCAAGTTAGAAAAACCTAATATGTAATATACACAACCTGTTAAACTGGACCAGTGCAACATGGTAGAGGTCTTTTTCTTTTGTAGATATCTTTAGCCTTTTTTCTGGTAACTGAACCGTTTCTTAGTTTTGGGTTATTGCATCCTATCAAAAATAATTATCATTATTGTATTCCATTTTGCTGCATGATAATCCTAACCCCTAAATTGTGGGCCCATAATCCTCTAAAAAAAAGGGCGGAAAATAGTTTGACATAGAACTTTACCTTGGCTTTAACTTTTAGCTGTATCTCATAGCCTGTCTCAAGGATGATGTTCATGTTCATAATCTTGACTCACTGTACTTCGCATTTGAATATATAATAAATGTGTAAGCATTAAATCTGTTCTTTGGTCGCACTGCAGGTCTTCTTTGCCTCGGTGCAGTCAGGAGGCAGCAGTCAGATTTACTTCATGACTCTTGGACAGAACTCTTTGTTCAACTGGTAACAACTAGACGTGCTGCTCTGAGATCAACTGGTGGTGTCTGCCTTTGTTACTTTTTACTTTTCTATTTTTTTGCCTGCAGATGCATCTTTGTTCATCTCTAAGGATAGTGGACACAAAGACTATTTTTATCCTGAATCCATTACTCTGCAGTGTCCAGTTTCCATGTAAACGTACATGAAAAAAAAAAAAGACTCGCTGCTGCAATGAAGCTTGAATCCTAAACTCCTTCAGCCTTGGAGATTGAAAAGTCTGCCCCTGACATCCATCCTTCTCAACTATGGAGACATTTTATCATGTCTGCTTGGAGGCTCAAAAGATGGTTTGATTTGGATGCATGTCTGGATTCCTCATTGAATCATCTGTCAACATCCATCCTTAGCATCCCATCCCACCTCTCACTGGCATTCCATTTGTTTCACATCCAGCTCATCTCTCCTGCCATCCATCTCTATGAGAGTATTGTTTACTCAGCTAATTACATCAGTAATTCAAGCCTATAGGTGTTATCACAGCTCGATGGGTGTATTTCTGGATCAACAGCCTTTTATTCTTCTGAAGAAGATCATAAATTGATAGGTGGATGATAATTGACAGAATACAGACCATAGGAGTACAGTATTGCTTTTTTTTTTTTTTTCATTTTTTAATTCTTTCATGCTGCACTCTGAACAGTATCTGAGCATTTTAAAGTGTGGGTTAGAGGACTAAGAAGGACAACTACTATATGTCATTTCACATTTTGTCACAATGTTTGCCTTTTTGTTTCTAACAAAATCAGTTTTCAGATCCTTGAATCATCTAATAATCTTGTGATACCTCAGTGATATTATTTATGAAGGCCTTTAGTGCTGTTTTCTTCCTCTCCAGTAGACACAAACCATCCATCCGTTTTATTGTAAATTCGATGACTTCAATCAGCTCATCAGCAGCCATCAACAGCCCTTGGCTACTGGAAAAAGTTGGGGTACACCCCAGATAAGGCACCAGCTCATTGCGGGACAAAGATGCAACCAAGGAGCCCCCCAAAAAATTGGTCACCTTTGTGCATCTTTACGCTAATTATTTCCATATAACATCAAATGTTACATTAATGAAATCCGCGTTTTTTTGTTTTTTTTTTGTTTGTGTTTTGTTGAGGAATGCATTGGTCACCAAATTGTAAGCAAAAGTTAATTCTTAAATTAAAACAAACCCCACCATCACTGTTAGGTCCTTTTTCATCACCACAGATGTGGACCATGTATCATGTATTTAGTCTTAATATTTCCTTTCACATACGACCTTAAGTGTGTTGCACTGAAGAAGTTACAGGTGTAATTTACCATATGTATTGTGTTCAAAGAGAGATACAAAAATTCTCTACAGTAACAGGCAAGGAATGTTTCTCAGAATCTATTATGTACAGCTTAGGATGTAAATAGTCTTCTAAGATGCACTGTTTTCTAAATATTTTTTAATTGAGAAGCCATTTTAGTCTCATTCCAAATGTAAGTGTACATAATGAAAAGCTTATGAATGTGAAATCCATCCCAGAGCAGAGTTGATACGTGTTGTCTGGGTGGTCTGTGGACTTGAACGCCCACGTTCAGGTATGACGATCCAGACGGCTCCTTCTTAGCTCTGGTTTGTGGCTGACATGTAGACATCAGGCTCTTTGCACAATGGCCACCTTGTACATGTCTGCAATGTATCCTGTTTTGTAATGTTTCAAAGAGAACACGTATAAATCATCATCATACTGTCGTAAGCGTTGAACATATAACTTCATATTTTGCTCTACATTCATGTTTCTTATCCAAGACGGGACCAACATCTGGGTGTCACGGATCGTCCTATGATCATCTTATGATGAAATCAGCATTTCTTTAGTGTGAATCTGACTACAAGCAAAATAGTGTCTCAATGAGCAACAGAACAAGAACACAAAGATAAACATTTGCATATATTGACATCTTACACTTTGTGAGATAATTCACAAATCACAACTATTTCAAATAGAAAAACTGCATTTAAAAAATATATTTTAAAATTTACAGATTTAGAAATGTGTAATTAGATTCCCAACGCATGAGACACAGGAAATGTCCCCAGGAATAACGTATCTTCAAAAAAATAAATATATATATATATATATCAGAATCAGAATCAGCTTTATTGGCCATCGTTTGTAGAAAGCAGACGAGGAATTTGTTTCCGGCAGGTGGTGTCTCAAACTGTGCATTCATAACTTAACTATTCTAAATACTTTAAATATTATAAATAACTATACTAAATACAAAATGTAAGATGCATATATATATATACACACACACACACACACACACACACATGTATATATACACAGTCTTGTACAAATGAATAGGCAACTGAATTTTACCATCAAAAATGAATAACTTTGTTTGGATCCATTCTCACATTCCAATATTTTCCTCATTCTAAGCTTTGGTTGTCTTCTTCTTCTTCTTCTTTTTCTTCTTGTCATCTGATCTGGTTGTCATCTGATGTTTTGTGCCACAGGCTTTCAGAATCTGCCAAATGTTTTATAATCATTGATACTTTGAGTTTTACTGTTTTATTATGGACTATATGGAAATAAGGTAGCTGGTTATGTGAGAATATTTTAAACTGGAAATGTAACTTTCTGATAATGCCTGCCTAATATCTTTCAGTTGTTTCCCAGAGACACCAGAACAGATAAATACAGTAGTTTACATGGTTCCAGCAAATGGACATACAGGACTGTGAAACAACACGTGTTGGATAACATGTGCTAAAGAATTCAAGACAATGGAGCTAGCTAACTCTAGAACATCTACTAGCTACAGTAGCACACAGTAGCTAGATTCTTGATGCCATTGTTTTGCATCACAGATTAGAATATGGCATCTATGGGTCACATGCAAACCTTCTGAAAGTGCATTTTAAGTGAGTGTCAAATTACTTTTCTTTTAAGATTTTGACATACATGAAGATATAAATGTATTTTTCTGAACAGGCCTTGTCATATTTATATCCAGACACTGTAGTGGTCACATCACCAGGTTTCCACAACACCAGTTGGGTTGTTTCCTGTCATCATAATCCAGGTCTGTCCACATCAGATCAAAAGTGGTTCATTAGTGCTTCTGTCTCGTGTACTGCTGTACTTTACATTCACGTAGATCTCATGGACTGGGCCATTTGATTGACTTCATTTATTTGTCTTTTTACAAAGCTGTAAAAATCTAAGAATTCTGTGATATCTATCAACAGTGCTAAACGTGTTGCCTTTCTTAAACTGTTTTCATCTGCATCATCCTTTATCCTGTTTTCAGGAACCATAAAGAAATCAGGTCTACCTGAAGGTAATGATGGCAGAGCCACAGTTCATCATGTGTTCTTTATCTGGGTCATATTATTTATCGTTTAAAGCTACAACATGTGGGCCATTAGAACAAACTTCCTCTATCTAGACAGTGGACCTCTACTCACAGCTTTCACTGGTTAACAAATCAATACTTCAGGCTCATTGTACCTCAAATCTCTGCACGCACATCTCCTCTCACGACTGCTTTACATTCCTCTAGCAATCTACATCTGCCCTGCTCCCACTGTCCTTCACCATCCTGAGCTCTTTGGTCTGACATTCTGTCCATAGCATTTCATTGTTTTATCTCCATCCAACCGGATGCCTGCTGAAGCACTCTTTGAAGTCAGTTCTAAAAGTTACATACAGTATTTGTCTGTCAATGGATTTCCTCGGGATGGGAAACTTTGTCTGTTGCAAATGTTTCTTTAGTTCCATCATGAAATCCGTGTATTAGAAATGCATGTGGGAAAGCAGACCATAACTGTATAACTGTACTCAAAAGTTACAAAAACTAAATTGGGGAACTCCAGTGTGTGTGTGTGTGTGCGTGCTTGTGTAGAAGTCTGTGGAGAAAGAAAGTGAACATTTGTGTCAGACAGGAATGATTGACATTAACATGACGTCATGATTCAGACATTAAGAGAAAATACGGTTGAATGAGACAGTTGTAGTGATTTGAGTTGAAGGTCAGGTAAGGAGATAAAACACAAATGTTATTTTAAAAGGTTCAAAGGGTTCTGATGTGTTTTAAGAAGGTTACAAAACTATTTTGGAAAAATGTCCTTATAGTGCTCATTGATGAATGTTAGTGTTGCCTGTTCATGAAGCTTATTTACCAAAGTTTATTCAACATTTATAATTATTGTCAGCATATTGTGGAGTAAATTGTGCTGTTTTAATAAATTGTAAATTCTAAAGACAAACAGATTATAAAAATCATACTATGTAGATATTTTTGAAATCATATACTGTATTCCCCTTGACCAGTTCATCTCTGGACAATTATAAAGTCGATCCTTTGGTCTGCTTTTTGCACTGGACCTGTTTGATGCATTATTTACTGAACCATCCTGCTTTGAGATCAGTGTTTCCCTGTATTGAGGCAAAAGTCTGTAAGATAACAATAAATATGGTGAATTTGGTGATGTCTCTCTTTTCTGAATTTTGTTCTTTATTGTTACAAGCATGTCATTGTTATCCCAGATGTTCCCTATTTCAAAAGTAATGTGATGATGGGATCGTCACGTGCCGTAAGTTAAATGAGGAATTTAGAATCACTCATTCAAAGAATAATCTAGGCCTTTTTTTCACAACAAAACTTTCTTCTTTCCTTACTTTCTTTGTATTTTCTTTTTCTGTTCTCCATTCTTTCTCTTATTTTTGCTTCCTTTTCTGTTTCATGCTGTCTCTCTTCTTTTTTATCTGTCGTAGTATCCAAAGTGAACGACTCCTTTAGGTACAAAGACTCACCTGACGTTCTGTCATGGCACACAGGTGAGATGTGGCACAGTGATTAAAAAACACTGCCTAAAGTAACAAACTGCTCACAGCTGCCTGTGTTCAGCTGCTGTAAATGTACCACAGCAGTCCCTCTAACACTAAATCCATGACCCTCTGGAAGTCACTAGCAAGTTCGTCATGTTCACAGGCCTGATTGTCAACCTATAAAGGCTCTGGCTGGTAGTGAAACCAGTCTTTTCATGGTTTCATGGTCACCTTGGACCACTTACACTATCAGTAATGAACGTGGCGGCTCCTACCGGTGCATCCAGTGTATCATCCTACCTGTCAAGACCTCCCTCTGCTTCTGTCTACTTCTCGTTGTTCAGAACTATTGAAACAACCCTTCGTGCAACCATCCCTTTGGGAAAAAATGGCTGTAAAACCTTCCACAGTCATCCCATTGCCCTCAAGTCTGTCAGAAGCATATGTATACCATGGATGGATGTGTTGTGTCAGCTCTCCAGTCTGCAACACTTGTTGGTGAGAGTGGCCACGACAGCGGGTCTCGGGGACGTAGAATGAATTGGATGGGACCTCCAATTTAGCCACAAGACAACACATCAGTTCAGAGCTGATTTCAAAGTTCAGCAATTGTCCAAAGAGCAATTGTCTGAAAAATGTGTTGCATCTGTTTTGAACCAGCAAACACTACAGACACAAATGTGGGTGTTATGACATCTTCTCAGCACAAAAACTTACCATTTAGTTTGATAAGTGCCAAGACAAATCATCACACTTCTGCAACATGTTACTACAAGGATAACACAGGTGTCAGAAATTCATACAAAGCTCATGCTATAACAGCTTTTCACAACTTTTACATCAGCAGAAGAAAAACTAGAAACTACACAAATTCAAATACATTACAGCCTTTTTCCAAGTTCAAATGATAATAATTTTACCTTGTAGTTGTTTATTTATTAGGGTTAGACTAATTATTTGAGGTCAGGTCAAAATTTATGAAGTATTTTAGTATAAATGCTGTCTATATCGCTGTAAATCCAGCAATGGTGAGCAGCAAACACACAAGCACGAAGACTGAAAAGGACACCCCTCCCTCTCTTCTTCCTCACTCCCATTTCCAGGGTCTCTTCTCATGTGTCCCCTGAAGACTCACTGGCACCACTCGCAGGTTTCCTGGCCCCCGTCTCAACCCTCCTGAATGAAAGTTAGGTCGCTGAGTCTCCATGTCTGACATTCACAACATTGTCCTCGTCTGAAATAATTTTATACAAATACAACCTGCGATCTCTAAAAGCCTGAAGGGTACATCAGGTGTTACCTTCGTCTCAAGTTGGTTGGGGTGGTTTTAGCTGCTAACATAAGATACACACAGACATCTGAGGGGCCTTACGGATCAGTGTGTTACTGTTGATGAACACTTGACACAGCTTTAAATATGCCTTTTAGTATCCCTTCTGCTCTCCTCTCATTCCATCCTCACCGGCCTCAGATTCCCCCTAACCCCATTCCACCAACACGACCCCCCTTGACACACACACACACACACACACACACACACACACACACACACACACACACACACACACACACACACACACACACACACACACACCCCTTTCAGGGGTTTGTGTGTAAACTTGTATGTCAGCTCACCCAGAGAAGGGAGCGCCCAGTAACCGAGCCATGACTGGCAGCTACACGCTCACATAGTGGTTTTACAATCAGCTTTTGGATCATTCACACACACCTTTGGATCAATACCTTTGTTCTGATATTCCTGCCTGCTGGGAAAAGACCAGACAGGTAAGGAGGGGAGCGTGTCTTTCCACGTGCTCGACAGGTTTGAGCAGTGTGTTCAATTGCCAGGCCTGCTTTGTACATGCATGAACTATCTGTCTGTCTGTCTGTCTGTCTGTCTGTCTGTCTGTCTGTCTGTCTGTCTGTCTGTCTGTCTGCCTGCCTGCCTGCCTGCCTGCCTGCCTGCCTGCCTGCCTGCCTGCCTGCCTGCCTGTCTGTCTGTCTGTCTGTCTGTCTGTCTGTCTGTCTGTCTGTCTGTCTGTCTGCCTGCCTGCCTGCCTGCCTGCCTGCCTACCTACCTGTCTGTCTGCCTGTCAGCCTGTCTATCTTTAATGTTTGCAGTGAAGGAAAAATGTGTTGCATCCGTTTTGAGGTTTAGAGGCTTGAAGTGAAAAGTCTGTGTTGGGTATATAGTCTCCAGGGTGAGGCAACGCGAGACATACCAGCCAAAGAGTGGGTGGCAGAGTGCGTGTGTGCGTGTGCGTGTGTGTGTGTGTGTGTGTGTGTGTGCGCGTGTGTGTGTGTGTGTGTTGGGATCACAGTGCGAGTCTTGCATGCTTCTATGACGCTGCGTTTAGCCGATGAGCTGCGGTTGGTGCACACAGAGATCAGGTGACCGACTGCAGGCTAAATCAGTCCCAAGTTGAGGAGTTCGGAGAATTGGAGAGGTGGAGTGTTAAGAGGTGTTTTAGAAATCAGATGAGTTTAAAGTAGAGGAATTACTCTTTTCCTTTAATACTCTATTTTACATCCTGGTAGACATTTCAAATCTCAAGCTCGGCAAAAACATGAAGCTGACTCTGTGGAATGAGTCTGTCTGCCTGTCTGTCGGTCTGCATATATGTCTGTCTGGCTGCCAGTCTCACACAGACATCATTTTACCACGCAGTGGATGGGTTACTCTAAAATGCATCAGTTTAAATGTTACCTGTAATGACATTGCCATCATCCTCTGCTGTCCTTTCTGTAACTAGACTAGAGAGCCCAGACCAGACGTTAACCATCAAAATAAGAGATTCACCCTTACACCATACGCTACTTTACAAAGCAATCAGTCAAAATCCATGAACAATATTTTTCTGTAGTCTTGCTTGCAGACAGACAAACCAATGCTTGCATGATAATACATAAGGTAACAGCAGGGAAAAAGCTTGACTTTAATGTAAATGACAGGATTGTCACTGGTAGAATGTTCACATGCTCACTTTAACATGAATCCCCAGAGCTCACATACAACTTGCGAATCTTACAGGTGAAAGTACGTCACTCTAAACATATTCACAGAGGACGTTACAGTTGTTAATTCCTGCTAATTCCAGCAGTTCAGCTGAAATATATGAGTATGACATTTGGCCTCAGAAAAGCACAATATTATCTCATATCGGAAAGTGGAATATAGGAATGGGTTCTTTTCATCTGTGTGTGTTTGCAAAAATAATCCACACGTCAAACTGAACTTCAAAATGTTTGCCATATTCTCTAAAACAATGACCATGTCCCCACAGCAGAACGTGAGATGTGTGTAACAGTCGGACTCCTGCGGCCCCATCTAGCGCTCCTAACCTCACCAACCAGCTGATCCCCACTGTATCCCACCAATCAGAGCTCAGAGGCGTGTCTGTCACAGGGGATGTGTGTCTTGCACTTGGTGGAAGGCGCACCAGATGGGACAACAGGAGTCTGATTTTATCACACATCAAAATCTCATTTTGTCATTTACATAAAGTCATTTACATGAGGATTTGTCACAGTCAAAGTACTACTGCTGTCACTGACAGTATAGGTGTTGGAAATATTGATGAAAAAATCTTGTTATTTATTTATTTAAGATTTATTCCCTTTAAATAGTGATTATCTTCCTTCAATTTTATTAGGCAAATGTTTTAGTAATGAAAAAACAATGTATGTGATATTGAGTAGTTTTAATATTACAACTATGTAAAACATAAAGTTGACATTGTCCCAACTCACACTCATAGCATGGATAACATCATTCGGTACATGTATGTAATTTGTTGTTTTGCTTTCATGGTTGTTTTGGAAGCGATCAATTGTATTGTTCTATTGATTTTGATATCAGAAGAGCCCACAGCTTTACGTAGTGATGGTTGATGTGGATGAGGTCAGCTCGTCCGCTTCGCTGCTCCAGTGTGCTGCTGTTCTAAATCTGTCCAAAGCTGCAAACTGCTGGTGGTTGGAGGCTTCATGGGGCTTCAAGCAGAGCTAGAATTACATAGAGGGTGGTTTGTTTAAATATAACAAGGTTTGTGGGGAGTGGGTGTCTGCGCTTTCTCCTCCTGAAAACACCACTGGAGGATTAGTTTTGTTTGACAAGTAATGAAAATGCACCTATTTCATTGAGAAATATAGAACATATTTATGGTTGCAGTTTGTAAATTTGGAAACGTATTTCAATTTATGACATAATACATTAAACTGTTGGATTGCACATGCAGAGCGCATGATATTTCCATGACAACAGCAAATGATCGCTCTGCAGTGTTATCTTCCTCTTTGAACTTTCAAGACTCTGAACGTTGTCTCACAGGAGTCTGAACAGTGAAGTTCTCCACCATGACTCTTGGTGAATGCCTGACTCAGATGAGAACAGGTGACTCTGCCTTTGAGGTGACAGCAGCTCTCGTGTTCGAGAACCATCATCACATCTGCCTGCGCTCAGGGATGATGAACCCCATCCTGGGATGAACCACCAGCAGTGTGTTGTGTGTTGGATGCAGATAAGATGGGTTTTATTGTTCCTCTAACCACACAGGCATAGAGAAACCCTGCAGACGGGGTGGTGTTGTTGGTGTTAATCTCTTAAACAGCCTGCATCTTAGTCCCTGGAGTGGTTTATTGGTACAGACTGACGGATAAATAACAGTGATGCTAGCCTGTGTTATAAATGGTTGGCATGCAAATGCCAAACAATTAGATAAAATGATTATAAAATGATGCAACGACTTACAAATCCATTCTAACTTTTATGTGGTTGAACACAGTACAAAGACCGATAAATTTAATTGTTTTTATAAATATACACACATTTCGAATCAAACACCCATTTTGAATTTGATACCTGCCACAGAAATCGGGAGAAGATCATGTTTTCCATCGCTTACTTTGCCTTTTATTTTATCAATATCTTGTAAGGGAATTGGGAAGGACAGAGCTGTAATGTACTGTATAGATTATTGGTTTTTAAGAGGAAGTGTCTCATTGCCACTTGATATCTGGCTTCAGTTGCTCAACAGTCCCCGTTCTCTGTATCATGACCCAGCCTTCATACAGCTCATTGGGACCGAGCTGGGCTGCAGACTGCTGCTCGCTCTTGACTGTTATTCTGAAGTTATGCTGTCGTAAGGATCAGAATGGAGCTCCATTGTGGGTTGGAAAGAGAAGAATGTTCCTGAATAGAAATTGGCCTTGTTGGCTGCAAATATTGTTCTAATAACTGTGGATAACTTTCATCATTATGGCGCCTTCATAGACATTGGAGTTACTCCTGTCATGAGCAGGAACACCTCTGACCTACTTCAGTTACTCGGGCCCCAAGGAATGCAGTGTCAAATTTGTTTCAATTTGGATATGGGACACATTCAGTGTTAAAACATTCAGAACATACAGGTAAACCTGAACTCGATCCAATCAGCTGTTCTTCAGTTGGGCTGCCCATAGGGCAGGTAAGCAGACCTCCGATCCATTTTGACAGATTGCTTTGGGTAATGGGTTATGGTTCTGTGGGAAATTTTGTAGTAAATAACTCAGACAAAGGGTGAAACTCTCCATTTATTTCTACCTCTGTATACTGCCCTCCTTGCAATGTTGAAAATAGTAATTTGACAGCAAACCAAACTCCATTTATGGATGATACTTGAGCTCCCCTATTTTACTGGAACTCCAAGTGAAGGACACTGTAATATGCAAGCAATATTCTTAAATGAGTATAAATTATATCATCGCGATAATCACGGCAACCAAATATATTCAAAACAAGCAACTTATTGAAAGGAAAGCAATTACAAAATGGCTGACAAATCCTAATCGACAATTAAACAATCCCATATCAACAAAAAAATGTATAGTATTACAAACACAAACTGTATTTCTATAAAAGTAAAAATTACAGGCACAAACAGCACGGTGGTCACTTTCCTTTTCTGAAGCGTAGCATTGAACAGAGACATGGCTGCTGAGGCCTACCTGTTTTAAAACTTCCTTTCCACCCCTCTTCCATCCAACTCACTTTTGTTCAATCGATTCCTACTGACTATGAAGTTGGCCTCCCTGCTTGGAGGGCATTACACTCTATTTGGAACCAGCTTGGCTTGTTTCCTACGCTGTGTTTCATATTGAAAGCCCACTAGTACCACCTGAAATTAAGAAGAGAAAATCCCCTTATTTTTGCGTGGGCTTGTATTCCTAATGTGAATTGTCTCAGAAAATCTAAAATAGGGGTGCTGAAATCTCTAAAGTAGGACTTGTGGATATTTTGAGAAAGGTGAATTAATATTAAGTAAATTTATGGTGCAGTCATCACTTTAACATCATTTTTTCTCAGAGGGAGACCTGCCAAAATCTGATGTCATTTTCTGTCAATTGATATTCTCTTGGACCATATCTCTAGAATCAGGAGTTATTAAATGTATAAATATTTGATGCTTTTGAATCCCAGCAAAATTTCCACTGATGGAAGAGGATGAATGAACAAAAGCCTGATGTAGGTATGAGCTCAGATTTATCTCAGTTGGTGCAATATGCAGATAACAATGTGAACTCTTCAATACAGTTTAATGAAGTGGGTACAGATTTTTATGTTTGCATTACTCAAGCTAATATATCACTGGTATATAGTAAAAGTTTGTGATGGATTCTGCACACTACAAAGCCAAATGCATCTGAATTTTTCCTCATCTCTGCACTAAAGTCTCCAAAGCAAGTAGGAGCAAGCCCAAATTTGAGGGTCGACCCTGCCATTTGAACCCGGAATGGACTCCGTAAATATAGAACTATGATGACTTCACATAGGTTTAGATAAATTGTCTTTATCCTCTTTGAGCTGAACATCAAACACGATTAAGAAATCCAAACATTCTATTTTAGTACTATTTTAGTCACAGGGTTTTTTCATTTTGTAAATCAGGTGAATCGTTGTTGTTGGATCACAGGACTGGCTCGTACGATTAAATCCACTGTCTAACATCAGTAGCACAATACAGTACTACGTTTCAGACATCTACAGGCAGTTTTTTGTCATTTAGTTTACTTGGTTCTGACTTGTGACCTTATAATAGCAGCACAGAGTCAGGTGTACATCTGCAGAGTGGTATAATATGAAGGGACCTTCTTCTGTTTGGTTGAACCATGTAGTTTGGTTGACCCATGAAGAGTACCACTGAGTTCAATGTTGTGCTGTCCAATTTTTTTTTTAAAAGCCTGATGATGTTATTGTGATGCCACCTGACTCATGGTTTTGAGCATGAACTGGAAGT
Organism: Antennarius striatus; assembly: GCF_040054535.1. Lineage (NCBI taxonomy): Eukaryota > Metazoa > Chordata > Actinopteri > Lophiiformes > Antennariidae > Antennarius > Antennarius striatus. The sequence continues at coordinate 19,378,942 of NC_090785.1, read as the reverse complement.
ATGTCCTTGGAAAGACATAAAAGACTCTCAAGATTCCAAACAAGAAGACCTACAGGTACTCGGTCTCAGATTAGCAGTACAGTAGGCTCCCTCATGCTGCAGGTGGTAAATCGTACCATTTTCATAACTGTCATGCTAACCATTGTTGTGAATTATATAGGCCCAGAACTGTGAATGAAAATTGGTTGTAATGAATCTGCATTTTAGATGCTGTTCAATCTGAAGTGACATCATTGTAATGTGTGGACAAGTGTGGAACATGAAAGTTTAAAGGCGATGAGAGCTGTTTGCCAGACAGCTGAAGAGTAAGGTCACATGGATGTAGCTTGTCGTTGTTATAAATCCTTCGATTATGTAACGGAGACACAATGGATCTGAAGTCTGCAGCTGTTGTTTCACCAAAAGCCGACTGTAGGCATACAGGCTCACCTGTTAGGACTGATTATCTGAGAGGAAAACTGAACATGCACATGGATATCCTGCATGCTGAGATTCTCTCTTTCTCTCTCACTTGATGTCACTGCTATGATCTCTGTACAGCACAGACAGAGTGGGTTACACCAAACCGAGGAGGTTAACCCATTTAACAATTTAACCCAAGTTAACAATTTTTAGATTTTTGTAATGATTTTCAGAACATTTGCATAAAATGGGAATGCAAACATGTTGGAACTTCCAAAACTCCTTAATATCAAGTAAGAAAAGAAATACTGGGTTGATGTGTATACATTCTGGCCAAATAAAAGAATATTTCCATTTTCAGAAGATAATAAATATAAACGGTTTCTACTTAATAATAATGAACAAAAAACACTTAATTTAACATGTTCAGAAGCTGCTCATGCCTTAGAATGATATGGAACAAAACATTAAACACCTAAGGTTACATTACAATTTTTACAATATGTTCTTTGGTTGAGGGACATTTCCTATTGACTTAGATTCTTGCTGCCAAAGCTGTACATTCTTTATTGGTTGTACTGTGTCATGATCTGTACCAATTGTAACACATTTGTTGTCAACCCATTTCACAATGGGAATTTCTTCATTGTGATCAAACCTGTAATCACATGTTCCTCTCGGCTCTTTTTTCATTGCATTTAATTCCTTAAATGTGCACTTGATGATCCTGTTTTCCCTCATTGCTCCCATGGAATTGAATCCCAAAGTCCTCAAATGAACATATTATCAAAGTATACATTATAAGAGAATGGGTTATCCACAACCGAGAGCATATTCAGCACCACCTTAGAACCGAGCAACAAATCGCTGTTTTCTTCATTAGCAGACCCTTTGCCAATACAGATAAAAATTGTAGTCGTATCCTGACACCACACACAAAACCCAATATTTATAAAAAACGTATATCGAAATCAAATTGCTTGACAGTCTTATGTCCATAATAGCACACAATCATTTCATCAATTGACAAATTCTCCTCAAACACTCCAAATTTTTGGAAGGATTCTTGAAGCATAGTAATCAGTGGCCTTATTTTATTTGTAATATTATTTACTATAATATTTATTCATAACTTAAAATATATTTCTATCGGAGTAAACTAAATGACAAAAAAAATTGATTTACCAACTATGGTAATAAAAGATGTAAACACATATCTTCACTAATTCATGGAGTGACTTAGACAGTCATACAGTAATTCCTAACTGTCGTACACTTGGATCTTACCTTGCAATCTCTTCTGTACATAAAAAAACAACAACTGCCCACTCTCACGTATGTTAGTCACTTTACAAGTTTCAAACGTGTTACCATCAAGCTTTTTCCCGCCTTGCAGTGCAAAACTTGTTAAGAGCAATATTTAAACATTATTTCATATTCGAAGTATGAAACTCGTTATGGTTTGAGCTCGTTTCTTCCAATTAAGGCAGCGTTTCTTCTGATGCATATTGCTTATGTAATGCCAAGTGTCCTCATTTGAGGACAGCAAAGTTTACGCCGTTCTATAGCCTACAATTGCAAGCCTATTTCAAAAATAAGAAATACAGCATATAAATAAACCCTTCTGGACACTAGTCACTGAATAGCAGCATACGCAGATCAAAATTAAAGAATATATTGGTAATCATCTTCATCGATCTCCAGAAGTGGATTTTTGTCAAATTTCCATGGAGTCTTTCTTGTGCTTTATATTATATAAGTGAGAATTTTGCATCATATATTGATGAATCAATATGTTGTTATTACCCTCACTTCATATTGTTGTTCTATAACCAATCCTTGTCATTATTTTCATAGTTTTTTATGCTGTCCTCAAATGAGGACGGTGGGTTAAAATGGGTTAAAGACAGAGTAAACTTTTCCCTCCTGTTTGTCTCTACGCGTCTGCGTTACAAAGACACAAAGATTTTTCTCAGGTCAGAGTCTCTTGTGCTCAGGAGGTGGTGGAGTTTAATTTGGTCTGGAAACCTGAACCTGTTTGTCCTCTGTTAGCTTCTTTCCCAGTACCAAGTCACAGCCACACAGAGCAGCAAGCGGGGAACCAAGGAAGTCAATGATCAAAGACTCTAAATGTTCACATTTCATATTCCTGCTCTACAATAAACAGTGAGACCACCCTTAGTACATGAGACCCTGTGTGTGGCAGTGGTAGAGCACATGTTACAAGTATGTTCAGTGATCCCATCATATTAGATTTCATGTGTGTAGGTACACACGTGCAGTATGTTAAGTCTTAATCTGTGTGGAGCTGAGGAGCTGATGTTTTTCTGCTACAAGTTACCTGATTAGACATGACACTGTCATATGTCAGTCACACATGTGCCAACATGATTGTACACACGTTATTTTCTATCATGTGCATTAGCTTGATTGTTCTAGCAATTTTTAAAAAATTTACTTGTTTATTTATTTATTTTGCAAAGAGACAAGAACTGGTTCTGATAGTATTTGTGAATCAAAAGAGCCAGCGCTGCAGATTTACACCTGAATCAGGAAAAATCTCCATAAAAAAGTTTTTCCTGCATGCTTTTATATTCCATACAATGAGGACCACAATAGGGATATACCATGCTTATATTAGCCACTACTTACATGTTTTTCTTTTCATTCTATTACATTATTAAGTATATTATTTAGAATTACAATGAATATGTATTGGTTTGTGTCTTTGGATTGAATTTATTTCACCATCTAATCTTCAGGAGATAAAACACAAGATTTTTTTCAGATCTTTACCATTCTGCAAAACTTTGCAACAACAGTATTTACAGATATTAGATGGTGACAGCATGTTGCCTGGTTTACCACAGATGTACATATATTTGTTGAAAATTTACATTTTCTTGCAATAACCAGACTTTAGTGGTAACTTAATCTCTAAATTCAGATCAATCCTGGGGAACACCATTCATCCCTCCACGCTGACTGCTCCAAGCAGAGGAACTCCTGTGGTGGTGGGCAGCTGTCACCAAGCTCTTACATAGAGAGACCATAGAGGACGTCCTTTCTGCCCCGTACCATCAGGGGGTACAATGAGAGTTTGAATAGAGTGGATAAATGGAGGGGAGGAGATGGACTTAAACTAGATTTGTGGTGGAACTATGGTGATATTGGGATGATAACGCGTCTGATGATGATTATGATGGATTTGCTCTCCCCTACCATGTGGGCCATATTTTTGCTTTTTCAATTTTTTTTTCTTGCTCTTTTAATGATTATATTTTTATGTCTGTTTAGTGTATTTCTACGTCCTCAGTGGTGTACCTGTGTGTTCCTTGTTATTTATTTATCTTGTCTATTTAGTGTAATTATTGTCTCCTTTAGTGCATTTATTTGTTTATTTCTATTTATTTCTTCCCAATCCATCTTGTAAAATGTGTGTGTGCATGTATGTGAGCAGATGATGTATGTAAATTTCCTTCAGGATAAATAATGTTTCATTTTGTGGTTGAATGTTGTTACATCAATCGGATCACCAGGCACACATTTCAGTCTTACATTTTTCATATATACTTCTCAGTGTTTGTTCTCTGTGAAAGCTCAAGCCTTTAGACCTTTGCTCAAATTTCATTTCAAGACCAGAACTGTGTGAATTGCTAATGTAAGGGTCTCCATTAATACAAATATATATGTTTATATCCTCTTTTGCTCTATTCTTAATTCTAACGTCTTTATTCGTAGTACATCCCGCTTCAAAGCGGTGATGTATTGCAATTGTCAGTGTTCGTGTGATAGTATGTTCACCAAATATCTTCGCAACAATTGCAGATAGGAAGATGAAACAAAAAGCAGATTACTCAAGCGGCAAAGGGGATGAAAATGAGACGATAACCTTGACCTTAAGAAAACTAGGTCCAGGTCCAATTCCAACTTTTGTACATTCAGGAACCAGATAAGATAGAAAGACGAGGGAGAAGGCCAGTGTGAGTAACACAGTAGATCAAAGCTAGTGCTTTGATCTACCTATGCACTAGCTTTGATCTATGGTCAAAGCTACTGCATACCTTTGACCTACCCTGAAAGGTCAAAGCTATTCACTTGTCAGGAACTGCATTCAGGGTACACTGACCTACCCTTCGTGAGATATTGCAGTCTCTCACCGCCTTGTTTTGAGTTTGTTGTCACATTATGAAACAGAGCAGCCGCAACAAAAACAAATTTCCCTTTTGGGGATCAATAAAGTATTATTTATTCCAATTCATCACAGCTATATAATTGGTTTAAATTATGGGATGCCATAAGTGTCAGAGTGGGCATGCAGTTATACTTTGGAGTGTATGTTAAAACTGGTCAAACAATGAATCAAATTGTTTTAAGACAATATTGAACTGCTTCAGTGGGTTTATTCTGGATTATTACTTATTTCACAGTTTATCTCTTGTTAAAGCTCTTGTTTTTGCTAACAATCATCCTCTGCTCAAACCTCAAAAAGTTTCTGCTTTATGCACATTTTCTTGCTCATAGCTGCTCACACCGTCAGCCTCTGTCGAGAGTCCAAATTGCTCGAGCTTCCAATACTTCATTTGTCAGGAGGGAACGTTTTACTTTGGCAGCGTTTCCTGTCATGCATTTTGCATCCACACTGGAGTTACTGTCTCTCCTCAGTGTGCAGAAAACTTCCACACCACACAGCTGCTGTTTCACAACACTGCAAACATCTCTACTCCAAAAAGTTATGTCTGAGAAGTTTTTCTGCTGACTAGGTATGTTCTCTAAACGCAGATTAATGGTTTTAATGTGGAGAAAATACTGGGTGTGAACAGCTGCATGTAAAAAATTGTAAACTACTGTGATAGGAGGAGAGTGGTAGGAGAGAATAACATGTCTGACAGTCTGCTTCTCTCTTTGTAGAATAACACACCCTCTGTCTTTACCTCCTGGGCGCCTGAAACATGGCACAGTAAGTTAGACCTACACACAGGCACCAAATAATCAGTCATTTCTTGTGCATCCATTCAAATTAACAGTGAATAATAATAATAATAATAATAACAATAATAATAATAATAATAATAATAATAATAATAATAATAATAATAATAATAATAATAATAATAATAATAATAATAGTAATGAGAATTTATAATGAAATTCAGACTAATAAGTTCTCACACTAGAGTTTTTGATAGCAGAAGAGAACACTGAATCACCACTGTGTGTGTTTCTATATGATTGAAGCATCCAGAGGGTCCAGAAAAAAACCAGCACCATGTCTCTGACCATCTCCTCCTCCTCTTCCTCGTCTCGAGGGCTCTCCTCCTCCAGCTCCTCCTCCTCTTCCACCTTCCTCGCTCAGCGACACTCCAGCCTGGTGCAGCCGCTACGTGTCAGCCCTCAGACGGTAAATTTAAATGCTAATTCAAAAACTCTGGTGCACTGATGATGAACTCCATGTGTCTAACACTTACAGTAAATATGTGAAATTACAAGTCTTTATTTGATAACAAACTGTACTCTGCTGTTATTAACCAGGGATATGGATAGGTGTTAAGCACTGTAATAATATAACACTTATACTAATTTTCCCCTTAATAAGTCAATCAATCAATCAACCTTTATTTATATAGCACTTAATCACATCAGCAGACATTTCAAAGTTCTTTAACAGACCGAGAAACCCAACAGGACCCTCCAGAGCAAACATAAGCGACAGCGGTGGGGAAAAACTCCCTCATTGGGGAAGAAACTCCAGGCAGGACCCAGACTCTGGAGGGCGGTCATCCACCTTGACCGGTTGGGTGGGAAAGAAAATATACAGGGGATAGAGACAAGGCAAGGAAAAAAAAAAAAAAAAAAAATATATATATATATATATATATATATATATATATATATATATATATAGAGAGAGAGAGAGAGAGAGAGAGAGAGAGAGAGAGAGAGAGAGAGAGAGAGAGAGAGAGAGAGAGAGAGAGAGAGAGAGAGAGAGAGAGAGAGAGAGACAAAGTGGGAGACAGGCCAGATAGAATTTACAGTCCATATTGTGCTGTAGTTGCTGAAGTGAAGGCGGGATTTCCAGGCTTTTGGATTTCCCGTCTTCTATACTTGTTCCCCACCTGTCAAGCAGAAACACAAAGACAGCGACAGTATCTTGCAAACATTTCAAAAGTCTAATTTAATTTTAGTAGGAAAAACAAAGAAAGAGATGTAACAGAAACTCTAAAGTAAAGTAAAGTAAATCCCTTTAACGAGAGAGACAGAGAACATACCCTCAGCTGTCTAGGCCTATAGCAGCTTATCTAGTAGAATCTGTGTTGTTTTTCATAATAGGCTTCATCAAAGAGGAGGGTTTTGAGTCTACTCTTGAGTCTAATCTAATCAAACATTTTATATTTTACTACCAATATGTGGAGAAGATCTTCAACAACTCATCAATGGACCAGACTCAGAGTCCTATCTACACTCAGCAGTATTCAGGGAATGGAGCGGCTCCTTCTTTTGTTAAGGTAAAACAATCCTGTTCCAGCTTCACAAAAAAGATTAAGTTGGCATTAAACAAAATGATGAAGTTGATTAGAAAATGTTTTATGATTTAAATAATTTATGCTTCCTCTCTTCTATCTTCATTCAATGTCTCTGCTTCTGACTCCACCACCATCAACTCTGCCCAGTGCCTCCATGATGTGTCCACAGTTAAGGGTCAGCTGGTGGTCCTGGAGTGCAGACTGAGGGGGACGCCCCCCTTGCAGGTCATCTGGTACAGAGAGGACGAACAAGTCCTGGATTCAGATGATTTTAGGATCCTGCGTAAGAGTGAGTGCGTTGTTTGTCACTGGGGTCATATTTTACTTTGTTTTCACAGGAATCTCATCAGAAGTCAGGAATCTCAAATTGTTTTCCTCATTTGACAAATCTAATACAAAATAAAATACAAGTACTAAACTATAGCTAATGATCCTCGACCTGTAGTCACAACAGCTCACCATCAAGCATTAGCTTTTATAAATGGCTCTGTGTCAGATAACAGATATTGATTAATAACAGTTCAAATTGATGATTGACTCTGGACTATTTTGTCTACATAAATCTGTGAAGTTACATGAATGAATCATATTATTACACATAAATTAAAATGTGCTCTGATACATTCTTCTCAGCTGGTTAGTCATATACAGTATTTATAGAAAATCAGATTTATATTATGGGATGGATTTGATTACTTTTCTTCTCATGTTTTCCCAGAGGCCAACTCTGCATCAGTGCCTGGTAAGGACAGAATAATGATTTTTCATTATATGTCAGCAATTTGAGGACATTTACAATTCTCTCCTAAATGTTGTCACCTATCACACTAACATTCACATTGCTGCCTTGATCAAGTGTGGAAGATCGTTCTTTCATGAACATCTAGATTTATATTCCTCCTTTGCAGAGGAGTTGTGTACGCTGGTAATCACTGAGGCCTTTCCAGAAGACTCTGGCCTCTTCAAGTGTGTGGCCCTCAACTCCTTTGGCACGGTCTCCTGCTCAGCAATGTTGGAAGTTTACAATGGTAGATATCCACAAGCTGCATATACATATTTATATTTTATGTCGAGTAAGTAGTTTATCTGTTGGACTATGTTATAATATGTGAAAATGATTCCTTCTCTGTGCAGACCTACAGGAACAGCTGGAGATGGAGGCTGTTCATCAGCAGAAAGCGGTTTCTGTCAGGCAGGCAGGGGAAGAGGAGGCAATGTGCCAACAAGACATTTACTCCTCCAGAGAGAACAGTGAGGAGTTTCCCTCTGAGCTCTCTGACTCCGTGACCCTCCCCCCTCCTGAGTGGCCTGACAGCCCTGCAGTAGAAAATGTCCCTGCTACAGAGTGAGTATAAAGACAGAAAGTCTACTTTAAGTGCAACACCGACTTGACAACTCTGTCTACGCACAAACCATTTGTTAATTTATATTATCGTAATGCATGATCACTGCCCAAATGCTGATTTTGTCTTGCACTCATCTCTTTCATGCATGGGTGACCTCTGACCTTTGACCTTGTTATTTTTACTTGGCAACACAATTAATGCAGTAATTGATGCCTCTGCAGCCTACAATGCTGTTTTTCAAAAGGTCCTACTCGGTCATCAAAATGTCCAAATATCTCAATTATAAAAATGTTGATCATGATGATGAATTCAGACGATTCTACCCAATTCATTTATGGATTTCCCTTTAACTTAGATTCCTTTCACATTTCACAGATGAAAAAAAAAAGAAAAAGTTATCTGTGAGGTAGTTCCTCTACATGTCCACAGGAGGTCACTGCCGCATTGTTTCAGAAACTACGGATACATATTTCATTCTTTCTTTTTTCTTTCTTTTTTCTTTCTTGCGGTCTTTCTTTCTTGATGATATTAACGGAGATAATGTCTTAATGAGTCTTATTTTAGTTCGTCTTTCGGACCCAAGTGAACTGTAGCTCAGTCGGGTTCTTTACATATAGCTGGACTGACTGGATTATAAATACACTGTACATAGAAACACGTGACTCGGCCAATCAGAGACGTAGTTATGATGAAGGCTCTTCGTTGTGTGCGAATCAAACCAATCAGCTGTACGCGCGAGACCCTTCCTCCTCTCGTGAGCACGCGCTGTCACCTGTTGCAGCGCTGCGTCGCGCGTCAGGTCGGGTTCGGGTCCCGTTTCGAACCAGCAGGACGGTTCCGTGGACCGAGGTTTGAGGACCGTCTCCACGGAGGAGGTGAGAACACGTCTGTCTGCCCACGGGCGGCGGTCCTGTGGACACGGAGACACGCTTTAAACCGCGTTAACCCGCATTGACTCGTTTTCATACAAGCTAATTGAACTCGCTGAGGTCCAGTGAAAGCTGAGAAGGTTAAAGCTTCGCGACATTAATTAAATGGAAAAAAAAGTGTTGGTGAAGTCCTCCAAACTTTCACGTTTGCCGTGAAATTTTGGGGGACTACTTCAGGAAAGGACATCTGGTGTCTGACGACACATTCGATTTACTTCAACTGATGTCAAACTGATTTCAGTCTGGACCACTGCAGTGTTCCTCTGTGTCCACACTGAATCTACATTGGGTCCCACACCGGATCCACACCGGATCCACACTGGATCCACACTGGATCCACATCGGATCCACTGGATCTGCACAGGATCCAATAGTTACTGTAGAAATGTTATGAGCTCATCTGTGAACTGTGCCCTTCACACTGAGAAAACTACGAGCAGAGTTTTTCATTTACGGATTATATTCCTTTGTCCTAAATGGATTTGTATTATCGAGATAAAAATGTTTTATTTGTGTTGCAAAATTTCCTTTGCAGGTATTTAAAATGAAATAAGATATGAAGAGCATGACAGAGAGACAAGACTGTAGGTACAATAATATTATGAATTAAAGACAATAAGTGCAAATACATGTATAAAATTAATTGATATACAATGGTGAACTAGATACGCAGTGCTCTTAATTAATGTGACCCTACCATAATCTAATGTTTTAAACATACAGACAGTTGGAGTATTTCTCAGGTTCCCCAGTCCTCCTGTTCTACAGCTTGGTCCTAAGTTTGTCTCATCCAGACGACCTGAGGAGCGTGATCTCCTCATGATGTACAAGTAAACTGGAAATGGATTTCAGCTCAGGAATATTAGGGTTCCTAGTTTGGACGGTTATTCATATAGGCTAGAAAAACAACAGCCTGGTTCTTACAGCTTAACTTTAACTTTATAGTGTGAGGTTTGACTGGCTCAGTCTGGTGTGTCCGCTCTATATCTATGTCCAGGCTATGATCTCATCTGTAATATGAAGTGCAGGCATGGCGTCTGTGTCCTTCTTAACCCCCCCTCTGCATGGCTGCTAACAACAACAGTTGTTTAGAGCTGGGGCAGCAGCCTGGTTTATAAGGTCACACTGAACCAAACTGAACACATTCATTTGGTGATTTTAATACCTGATTATCAGAGAAAAAAGGGTGAGCATGATTATCTGTAAGGTTGGCTTCTGTTGGTTTAAGACTTTTACCTGCAATAAAATGTACTGTCTGATATAAATGATGGTGTAGTTTCTACAATGGGGGTGAGATCACATACCTACGGTGGCAATGAAGGGCAAATGACTAGGCAAATAGAACAAGAAATTAAAACACAGGAGGAAGATGAGCAAAAGACAACAAGTAGTCAACACAAGTGTTACTTCAGCAGGAAGAGAGAGGTTTGTGTTACAGTGAAGATTGTCCCTGATTGGGCAGATGTGTTGTCTGTCATTTTGTTACAAAGGATACCAGCAGTGAACATGTTTGCTGTCATCTGGGAATCAAAAATGTCAAGATGGAAGGTGAATGCCTTAAACCTTAATAGTTAACATTGAAAAATCATCTAATCGACGTTGTTCTTTTTGTCCTGCACATATGAACAGTTTGTTTGCTGGTGGAAGATGTTGTGTTTTCTGTTTTGTGGTTGTGTTTTTTGTACTTAATTGTTTTTTGTCTTTGAGACATTTTGTGTCAAGTTTGACATCGAGTGGTGTGTGTGTGTGTGTGTGTGTGTGTGTGTGTGTGTGTGTGTGTGTGTGTGTGTGTGTGTGTGTGTGTGTGTGTGTGTGTGTGTGTGTGTGTGTGTGTGTGTGTGTGTGTGTGTGTGTGTGTGTGTGTGTGCGCGTGTGTGCGCAAAGGGCTGGTTCACCACTAGTGTGTCTGCACCTGCCAGCTGATGTCCAAATACCAAGACCAATATAGTTTTGCCCATTTAATGACACAAACATTCATACACATACCATTACAGTACAGAATACACTCACACACTCAAACACACCAAATCACAGAGTAGCATGTAAAGCACATAGAGTAGAACATGCAACACGCAAACACATGCTTTCTATTTTTTGTTGTGCATTTGCGCTACAAAATCTGAGCACAACATTTATTCAATAATTTCACTATTCTATAAATAGTTTAGTGCATTTTTAGGAATTTCTGTATATATTGCACCAGTTTTTTGACTGCATTGTGGGTAATGTAGTTTTGATCAAAGGACACTTTTGACCTATTTATTTTTAGACACTCTGACCTTTTATGCTCTCGAGGGCCACATACGGCCCCCGGGCCTTGAGTTTGACACATTTGTTTTAGAATAATTGAGATACAGTGTTACATACTTCATGTTTCAGTTCTATTTGTGTGAAAAAGCTGTCCAGTAAATGACTCACTTTACATTGACCTTGATGGTGAGAAATGATTTAGATAATATCTTTCTTGTAGAAAAAAAGCTGTTTATTTTAAATGTCATGAATGATCATATATACAGTATATAGAATTTTTATTTTACATAAGTGCAACTTTTGTGCATATGTCAGTCAAATATGGTTTCAAGACTTAAAATAAATTAATAATAAATTCAGTCAAGGGATCATGAATGGGATCACAAAGGGATTATGGACATTTATGACCAGTGAACCCATCTTCTGATGGCTTCTTCCCGCAGGATAACGCTCCATGTTATATAGCTTGAATCATCTCAGACTGGTTTCTTGACAATGAGTTCACTGTGTGCAAATGGCCTCCAAGGCACCAGATCTCAATCCAATACAGCACCGTTGGCATGTGGTGGAACTAGAGATTCGCTTCATGGATGTGCAGCCGACAAATCTGCAGCAACTGCATGACGCTCTCATGTCAATATGGACCAAAAAGGATTGAGGCAGTTCTGAAATCAAAAGAGGGTCCAACCGCATACCAGCAAGGTTTACCAAATAAAGTGGCTGGTGAGTGTATTGCTTAGCATTATGGCTTCTGTTTCTAGTGCAATAATCAGAAACATATTCCTCTCCATGGAGGAGAGGTTCCATAATTTCATTTATACTGACCACACCTCCTCAGAAACAGCATTTAGTTTTACAGAGAGATAGAAATTCTACTATAAAAACAGGAGAACCATCAGCAGGTTAACATCCAGGCTTATGGAATATTTTTTTTAAATTAAAATTAAAAAAATATTCCATAAGCCTGGATGTCAACCTGCTGATGGTTCTCCTGTTTTTATAGTAGAATTTCTATCTCTCTGTAAAACTAAATGCTGTTTCTGAGGAGGTGTGGTCAGTATAAATGAAATTATGGAACCTCTCCTCCATGGCACTATGCTGTCACTGCTGGCCGTGGACATGGGCATAACCTGCCAATACGTGAGGTGGAGGCCAAGAGATTCAGAAAGCTGAACCTCATTTCTTGTGTGATGTCATCGAGAGCTAGTGACACTAAACACACTGGAAAACACTTTAGAGGGCGGATGAGCTAACTGATAGCACCGGCCACTGAGGTCGTATCACAACTGCCTCACACTTCATCACCAGTGACTGGGAGATGGATTCTAGTGCAGTCCTGTCCCCGGCACTGGTATCAGGATAAAGTGAGAAGGAGAAATCACTCTGGTCATCCTACACGAGTGTGATCCTCGCGGAGAGCTTCCTGCCTGACAAATGTCATACCAAGTGTGCTAAGACATTTGTCTTAGCACACTTGGTATTTCCCAAGTGTGCTAAGATCATCAATTTATTGATGCGTCGGAACAAAAAAGAAGCACTTTTTCTTTATTACTTGTAGCTGTGAGGTACAGAAGAATCCGTATTTTATGTTCTATTGGCTGACTTGGTCTGAAATACAGATGGCTTTCATCTACACATACATTTCAACAAAAGGAACCTTTTCACCGCTCATTTTCAGATTGGGTTCAGACTGGAGGTCAGCTGCTGCTGCTGGACCAAGTCTTTCTAGAAATGCAGAAACACAGCCACCAAGTGTGTGTGTGTGTGTGTGTGTGTGTGTGTGTGTGTGTGTGTGTGTGTGTGTGAGAGAGAGAGGAAAAATAGGCTGCCATTGTCATTATACTCCTGCAGACTATGCGGTTGTCAGAGGAACTGAGGGGTGTCCAGGCTAGGTTACAGGAGAAAACTACTGATGAAGTGGGCAGACCCTCTGGTATCTGTTGGGTTCATTAGCCTGACCAACACGTCTGATGGCGGCCGCGCTGGAATAGACGTATATTCTGTGGTTAAGTTAAAGTTTCTGGGTGATTGAGCTGAGGAGAGGCGAGTGTTGGAACGTGACAACCACTCAGGAGGTGCACCAAAGTTTCCATCTATGCAACTTGATTGTGTCTCACTGAACTGTCTTGTTATGGCTCTCCATACAAGCATGCAACTCGTACATGGGATATTAGTTTTACTCTTTGGAATGTCTCCGGGTCGTTATGCATCAATCATGTTTCAGTTGTCTGACTCCCCGGTTTTGAATATATTAAAATCTTTGCTAACACGTCGGTTTCTGCTTCACAGTTTTCCGGAGGCTCAGCCAGCGGAACCCTTCGGTCAGAGCCTAGAGGAGCGCTGCCTGAGCTCCGAGGGACTGAGCTCATCGGAGGTCACCGTCTGTGCCTGCACACCCAGCCCTCCCCTTCCACCCTCACCCCCGACAACCCCATCTCAAGACAAGGACACCACCCAAACCCCCAAGCTATTCACTCCAAGCAAGCTCAGCTTCACTGTAAGAAGGTTTCGTGCTTTATTCAAACCTTTAGTTGCTAAAATTAACAGTTATTTAATTAGCTATTTAACAGGGGAATACACTCACACCCTTAAAATGGACGCACCGGCTGATGCAAAGAGTGATAGATTTATCATCCCTTCACTTCACACAAATAATAGAATTTAATTTTATCCCTTTTTTGTGTCCTGTCTTTCTCAGTCCTCCCATCCAGGAGGCAACAATATGAACCTGTCAGACCTGCCGACCTTCACCGCCAGTTCCTTCCCTCCCAGTGCCTTTAACTATGAGCGACCACGACATTTCATCCAATCACAGCCTTCGTTCCAGGCACCCAGCTATGAGAGCGTTGTGAGGGAGGCCCAGCAGCACCAGAATAACCTCAGCACCCCCCAGAGTGGTCCAGCTGAAGCCGAGATCCACACTCAAACTAAAATGTCAGCTCAAAGTCAGTCTTTCTGTCAGACTCAGACTCTCTCCAGGTCCGTGTCCCAGACCCAGACTCAGTTCCAGTCCCTCAGCCTCGAACAGAACCAAACCAAGTCTGTCCCACAGATCCAGATCAAAACTCAGGCCAACGGTACCAACAAGTCCTCCCCCTCCTCCTCCAGCCTCAGCTCTCCTGTTTCCACCCCGGCCTCCTCCGTCCCTCTGCCCAGTCCCTCCACCTCCTCATCCTCTTTGCCCCGCACCACCGTGCGTTCCACCATCACCCTCACCCCCAGCATCCCCAGTGCCACCGGACTGGGCAGCGCCACTCTGCCAGCAAACCAGGACTCCATGTCGGCCCCCGCTGCTTATCTTTGCTCCGTGCTGCCCTCCCAGTCCGCTTTTGCCCCCTTTTCCTCCTCTAAGCTGTCTCCCAACTCCAACATCCCCCAACCGTCTACGACCACTTCCTGCTTCCCAATGGCCCCCTCCAGCCCCACAAGAGCCTCCTCCTCGCCTTCCTCCCAGCCTGAGCAACCTCTCCCAGTCTCCCCTTCTCTCCCACACTCCCCTCTGCCTACGTCCTCCTCTTGCCTCCCACAGCCCAACTCCCCCAGCGGTCAGAACAAAGTGGCGCCAGCTGTGGTCTCCCTGCCCATCAGCTACAAGGGGACGCCCAACATGTGAGTCCCACAAACAACTACCTCATGATGTAATGGAAGTTTAATTTATTTATGTAGCATGTCTCAAAATCAGTGTGGCAAAGTGACTTTAACAAATGCAAAATTAGGCGCTGCAGCCTGTACATTTATAAAGAGTGAAAAAATCATTTGTATACGTCGATCAGTCGTAATATTAATAAACAATAAAACAGGATGTTCAGGTGTAGCAAAATAAAAGAAGAATACGACTTAAATTGAGATGGATTTACTCGAAGCAGCCCAATATCAGAATGACTTCAAATGTGATCTGATTAACTTTACAAAATGTGAAGGTTCTTTGAATTCCCTCTAGCTGTTTAAAATATACCGGAAGTGTAACCGAACTCTGCAAACATCTATTAATTCCCCTTGGCAGCTGAGACAGGTGTATTTAAGATTAAAATTTTCTTTCTCTCTTTTCCACCTGCGTTCCTCCTCCTTTCCCCGCTCCCAGCCTCCCCAAACCCATCCTGAAAAAGTCGGTCACTCCTCGGCCTTCCTCCTCTCGCTCCACGGAGGACGACATCCAGGGCTCCAAAGATGCCCTCATCCAGGACCTGGAGAAGAAGCTGCGCTCAAAGGAGGCCAGGAGGAGGAACAGCCAAGTGAGTGTGTGCCCCCCCCCCCAACCCTCCCGTCTGCCCACCAACTACCACAGTGTGTGTCTGTTTCAACCAAACACAATACATTCACCTCCCACAGAAGCTGTCCTATGAGGAGCGTATGGCTCGCAGGCTGCTGGGTCCAGACATCGTCCCCTGCATGTTTGACCAGGACAGCCTGTCAGACTCACAGCTCGACCAGGTAGGACCACAAACTGCCCCTCAGTCTCGGGGGGGACTTTTTCAATCCCCCATCTCTGCAGACTGGGTTTCATGTTGTGTGTCTGGGCTGGGTTTCTAGCTCCAAACCCATTACTTCTCATATAGCTATCAATCAGAGAGCACACACTGTTACTGTCACCCAGTCTGAATGGCTACACAGAGATCCCCCAAAACCCACTGGGGCCCCTGGTGGGCTCCCAAGCTCACATGTTGGCAGCAACCCCAAAAAGTGTGTGTCTGTATGTGTGTGTGTGTGTGTGTGTGTGTGTGTGTGTGTGTGTGTAGCTCTGTATGTGTGCAGGATTGTTCTGTCACAGGGCTTTACACATTCTATTCTCTGTGTCACACACAGTGCTAACATAGTGTCTCACACACACACACACATACACACACATATACACACGTGTACGCACACACATCCTCTGAAGCCAGCGAGGTTTGTCAGGAGCTATTTCCAGCCAGCTTTCTGAGAATTGAGCCCCTTTCACTTCTGACAACAGGACCATTGTGTCAGAACACACACACACACACACACACACGCTGACATTTTGTTAACCTGTAGAGATGGTTCAACCTCTGCTCTGTTTTCTGTTCCAGTCATACGCACCAGAAGGAAGACACACGGGTGGACTATGGTAAAGTTTGTCTCTCAGTATCATCAATAATTATGAACTCAGAGCTCAAGTCTTTAGTTTCAGTCAGTTGTAAAACTTCTCAGGCAGGCGAGTGAAACATGATGGAGGTCGTTGTGCCTCTCACTGGTAGAATACAGTGTATGCGCTTCAGTCCTATCCAGAGGATCTTTAAAACATCTCTATTTCCATATTACTGGACTGGGGAAAACTGTTGCATCAAAGTTAATTTGCTTGAAGCAGGAACATGAATTGAAGTAAAGCTACATGACTTAAAGGGCCTCAGAGTAAATTATGTCCTTCTCAGCTCCAAACATGTCCTTAATAGAAAGTCCTTCCTGCTGACCAGATGACAGGTGCTGATCAGGAATCACTACGATCTGGTTTCTTGCATGTGCTGTAACTACTGGACTGTAAAATTCAGCTACTGAAAGTGAGTAATGAATAAATGATGCCGTCCCTGCAGGGGGAGACACCACTCAGGGACAGATGAGAGGGCAAATGAAGGCTCAGCCATTCAGGAGAAATGCTACGCTCCCCGCTTCCTGCAGATCCCTCCAGACCTCACGGTGGAGGAGGGGCGCTTCTGCCGGATCGACTTCAAGGTGACTCTCCTTCAAGTCAGGATTCAGTTTCCCATAGTTCATAGCTGTGGTGTCACGCAAGGTGAATTAAGTGGAGATGTAACCACCACCTCCATCTGTTCTCCATCCAGGTTGGAGGCCTCCCCACACCCGACATCTGCTGGTATCTGGACGGTAAAGCCATCCGTCCGGACGACTACCACAAGATGCTGGTGTGTGAAAAAGGGATGCACTCGTTCATCATCGAGATCATCACAGTGCACCACGCCGGAGTGTACGAGTGTGTGGCCAGGAACCGAGCCGGGGAGAGCAGGTTCACCATGAGGCTCGACGTCATCGGTAATCACGCTTCCAGACTGGAGTACAGAGCGTTCATAGAAATGAATCGACAGCAGTCCTGTTTGTGAACACATCAGTAGAAGCTCTCCTTGATCATGAGACACAAGGAGAGCTTCTACAGAAGCGCACACAGACACAACTCCCCTTCCTCTCTGCAGCCCAGGAGGTGCTCCGTCCTCCCACCTTTGTCCAGAAGATGCTGAACTCCAGAGCTCTAGAGGGCGACACCGTGAGGTTAGAATATAAAGTGGATGCCTCCCCTCCTCCACAGCTCTTCTGGAAGAAAGACAAAGACATGCTGCGTATTGACCCGAACAGAATGAGGTGGGTGGACAGGAAGTCATTCCTCCTTACAGTGAAGACGCCTTCTTCACAAACGTATGAAGTATTTGTAGAAACCACTTTGTTTTCTACCCCGATGCTGTTGCTGAGTGGTAGCCGTGTTCGAGCTGCATCATCGCTTTGCTCTGAAACAGCACAAAGAAGCCACTTCTGTAAAGGCTTTGACTTCAGACTGTTTCAGACATGAAACTGGACAAGTCACAAACAGATAGGTGATTATGTTTATTCCATCTTTTACAATATCTACTGCCGACCAGGTCTGCCTGAAACCACATCGGCTCTGAGGCGCTGCAACCTTCAGTGTTTAAAGCTGTAACTGCCACGCTAGAGAGTGGTGAACACACACCTGCATCAGTCAAAGAACAGGCATTGAAGCCCCTCTTTCTTAGAACTGATCCAGTCCTTCACTGTAATGCTAGTGGGATCTGACCCGTGATGATGCTTTGAGCCACTTCTGTCAAAGCATCTCTTCTTCCTTGTGTGCGAATTTTAATAATGAACTCACAAAACCATGATTCACTCGCCTCTGCAGCTCCTGTAGCTTCAGAATATGTTCTGCTGCTTGACTGTTTGAAGCTTTCTTTCCGCTTCCAGCACCATCTTTTCTGTCCTCATCATCAACTCGTGAGTTTACTGAGAACAATCAGAACTAAAAGAAAGTTAGTATTGGATCTAGGTTCTTCAGATCAAAATGAGTCCAAAATGACAACAGTACTGCTTCAAATGTGTTTGATTTTTAATCAGCAGCTCTTCCACGCGTTAACTTGATCTGTCTTGACTTGATGTTTCTTCCTCAGTTTGCTTTTGCTGCCTAAACTAAATGCTGATAGTGATCCTGCAGCAGTCCTGCTGGCCAACCATTAGTAGGATGATGAACATCAGTACTTCATCCATCTCAGTTTGAACATTCATAGTTTCATGAAAAATGATGGTTGTGTCATGGTTTAAAGCAGTTATTAAATCATGGCTCAAGTGGAGTAATGTGTCTGTTCACCTCTTCAGAAAATTATCATGTTTTAGCCTTTGTGCAAAAAATGTTCAGCTCTTAAAAGGTGCTATAAAATAATATGAATTAATAATTTCTGTTACATTCACTGCATTCAGTCTTTTGATCAACTTCAGTCATAATCATAGTTATTAAATTTTCAAGTATTATTATATCATTTTAATCCTTTCATGCCAAATTGACATTATTAACCCACGGCTGTCAGACTGTACAACCAGCAGTCCTCCCAGCAGACCACTCAAAGAACTAAAAAAACTCAGGGAACTCTAAGAACTCTCCAAACTCAAAGAACAAAACGTTCTAATTCTGGATGAACAATGTAAACATCAGCCTGTAGTGTATATTTTTTGATGTGTGAATATAATGTACATTCAGATAATATGATATATGTTAATGTTTCCAATATGTGAATATGTAAATTTCATATGTTGCAGATGTTAATACGTATGTATATTATTTAACTATTTATGTTTGCCCCCCCCCCCCCCCCGCTGCCACGATCGCACAAATTTCCCCACTGTGGGACAATAAAGGTCTATTATTATTATTATTATTATGTATGTTTTAAATTCTTAAAACAGAAAATACAGAATATTCTGTAGGTACTAAGTGCAAACTAGAATGTTTATTACATCTTTGAATGTGTCAAGAATTAACACAAATACTGATTTTGATGCTTTATTATTTTTTGATTTAGTATTATTTTACGTAAAAATATGCCAACTTTCACCTTTTGTGAAAAAAGGAGAGCAAAATGTCATGAACAAACACGCACAAATAATTATCTCAATACACACATCCATACCAGCACACTCAGACCATATTATGTAGTTGTAATCATGCATAGCATTAGTCAGACATGGAACAGAAAATGGACCTATGATAGAACCCTGAGCCATTTAGTCACATGATGGATGGTTGAAAAAAGAATTGGGGCAAGATCAAAAAGTGAAGTTATAATAGGAGTCAGTGATGCAAAACTGTGTCAAGGGTAATGGTGGAACTTTTATCTTAGACTGACTTGTGCATAATTGCTCAGCCTCCATCAGCATCCTTTGAGCGCCACGCCTTCGTGCTGATGTGTGTGTGTTTCTCCTCAGTCTGTATCAAGATGGCTCCGGCCGCCAGTGCCTGTTGATAGAGCGTGTGCAGAAGTCTGACGCCGGCTGGTACACCCTCTCCGCCATCAACGTTGCCGGCATGTCAACCTGCAACACCAGGCTGGATGTAGGCAGTAAGTTCACCGCCTGCTCATGTTTCCATGTAATTGTGGTTGATGGGGTCCATCTGCTGGACGAGATCGTCCAAGGTTACCATAGCATCCCAGCTGTGAAACCAGACGGCAGATGAACAGAGCTACACGCAGCTTCTGTGGAATCAAGCAAACAAATGCCGTCATGTGATCGATTGGAAACCTGATGAACGCTTCCTGAGCGATGGAGATGAGTATGGACACCATCCACCAATGACAGGAAGCTCACCAGATAAAATAGAACTCCGATATCAGGTTTCTGCTCGATCACGTAACACCATCTGCTCTGCGGACAGGGACTGGACATAAAAGCCCCCGACCTCCAGTGACACCCAAACTGAAAGTGAGTTTGGACTGGGTCATCTGAGCCGGGGCGCAGACTTCTTTCAGTCCTTAACCCTAACACATAGCTGTCCTTTTCCTCGTTATTCATCTGTTGTCTCCTTAAATGGGGTGTTTTATTTCCTTTCACAATAAACAACACACACAGCATTAGTACTCAATTCGCTGTCATGGATCAAGTTCTGGACCCATTCATAGACTGTAGTTGTCAGATGTTCCTCTGCTACGTGTTTCTCCACAGACACACTTCTTTTTGAATCAGGTGTACCTACACTAGATGTGTTTGCCTTCGGTTTACAGGAAACCCCAGAGGAGTCTTCAAATAACAAAGGAGTGCCTTCATTTCATTTTCTTCCCTGTTTGATCAGTTTTTGAGTGTTGATGAACTGCAGTGCCCAGAAATTGAGTTAGCGTTTGAAGTGATCTGCGGTGACAGCCGTACGCTCTAACGTGATCCACACCTGCAGCGTGTGGGGTCTGAGGGGTCGGGTGGAACCTGCAGCCCGATCCTCACGTCCTGCGCTGCAGCGGGACAGACGAGTTATTCTCAGACTCATGGCATGAGAGGAATGTTCATCCCGACACCTCAGCCCCAAACAGGAGTTCATGCTGCTGGAGCCGTCCTTCTATTATTCATAGAAATAAACACGTGTCCAGCCTGTGTTACAGATCACACACATGTACCTGTCACACTTACATGCCCACTAATCTGTCCACATCTCAGACACACAATCCAATGAAATCTCACACAAGACCCCAAGATTCAGATTCCACTACTGGTTTGTTTGCTTGTTGTTGTTAAAATATGGTTTTCATGTCTGTCAGACACAATTCTGCTATAATGGAGGTTATTATGGTCTGTCCACATCCACACAAATGGACTTTTTTCTATCTATCTACAGCAGTACCTTGAGATATAAGTTGAATTTGTTCCATGACCGAGCTCGTAAGTCAAACAAATGTTCCCCAATTAAAATAACTAAAATCATTGTAATCCATTCCAGCCTTTTAAAAAAGACCGAAACCCTCAAAACAAACATTTTTATCAATCAATAGATATACAGACTTTACCTGTGTATAATTAATTATATACAAGTTACATAAACAATGGTAAAATATGAAAAGAAACGCAAAAGTCCCAAGAACACTCAAGTAACAGAATGAGACCAGATCTCCTTCTCTACAAACAAGAATGAGATGCGGTCTCAGCTCATGTTGTATCCACCTGCCAACTAGCATCCCTCGTATCCCAGCTATTCTGATATGGACAGAATGACTGCTCGTATCTCAAAAAACTCATACAGTATGTCGAGCAGCTTGTATATCAAGGTACTACTGTAATATGATTACTATTATTTGCCGATCTATCCATCCTTTTTTTCTAGATGAGACAGTTATTTGTAATTAGTTGTGTTGATGATTTACTGTCTCATTATTTGCGTCTATCATCAGTCCAGCTCTACTGGCACTGACCACATGTTGAGGTGAGACGTGTGAAGTTTCTGAAATGACAGCTTTGGTGCAACTGAATGAAATTAGTGTCTAATAAATCCAGTCAGTCACCCCATTGATGTTTGAAATGATAAAAACAACACGGTAATCAAAACTGTATTGAATGAAAGTTTGTCTGATCGCAGCCCTCTCTCTACCCCTCACAGCGCGTACGACCCCGCCCATGAAGACCGCGCCCCCTGGCTCAAAGACGCTGAAGCTGCTGTCGTCTCTGAGCCACTTGCCCGCCCTGACCACGGAGAGCCCCGCCCAGCACACCGCCCCGCTATACGAGAGCGAGGAGCTGTAGCACGGCGTCAGGCATACTCCGATCACGATCACACATCAGAGCTGTCAGACCGGACTGGAGCTCAAATCCACCGTCAGCCCAGATGCAGTTTAACCTTCAGGGTACTGATAGCAGCACCGCAGCAGAGCCACGAGCCAGTTCTGCTTTCTAACGTACCGTCTGTGAACATCTTCAAAGGAAACTCTCCCATTGAATGTTAAGACAGTTAAGAAGAGAAATATTTCCAGTCAAGTACCTTCTGAGTCGACATAATCCCACCTCACTCCAGCGAGGTGTCTTCCTTGTCTCTGTGGCTGTAGAGCTCAGGTTGGACACATGCTCCCAGAACCCTGGTGTGTGTGTGTGTGTGTGTTCATGTTTGTATGTATGTGTGTGCGTGTTGTATCGGCTGTATTAATAGACCGGGATACAGCGAGCTGCAGTCAGAATCCATTCTACACCAAGATGATCTCAGACAGCACCATTTTTGACAGCTTGTGTTGCACTCTCACATTTCTGTTTCTATGCATCATCTCTTACGAAGTTTAGGATGTGAAGTAGCTTCAGTTACCCACAATCCAACATTTTCAACATTTCTCACTGCACCTTGATCCCTCCTGGCCTTGAAGCTCATCGCTGGATGAGGTTGATTTTACGTTAAAACCTCTGAGGTGAATAACAGCTGCTGCTTCCTCTGATGTGTGTCAATAAAGTTAAATGAAGCGCAATAGAAGACAGGATGTTGTCCCCCACCCTGTTTAATGTCACAAGGACTGATCAGATTCTCTGCTATAAATTCAGCCTCGTATGTTTTTAAGTTTTCTGTTATTCTGTGTATGTGGATGAAGTTATTTGGAATAAAGTTATTAGTTATCAGTGCTGGACTTTAAGCTTCCTCTTGTGCCGACAGAGAGATGCAGCAGGAGTTGTATAACCGTTGGACAAACAGGTCGTCATGGTGATGCTTAAATGAACCATCTGCACTCTGAACAACATTGACCTGATTTATATTAAATATCTGCAGTGCAGATAAGACCTGTTTACAATTGTCACGCCAAATCATTTGTCCGTTTATTTGGAGCGAGGCTGTCAGCTCGTCTGGTAGCTCCATTTGTGAGCCTTACTTCAAAGATTCACCTAAGAGGGAGTTTTTCCAGCTTGTTAGAACCGGACATGAACTAACTTCATTAAATCCTGGCGTAGCTCTGACTGGGTGTACATGCTACGTACCACCCTGCATGGCTGTATGGCAGCCTTCCTGCAACCCTCATGACTTGCGTTACGTGATCCAACTCAAACTGACAGCTTCACTTCCTGGTTATTTGTTTGGGCTGCATCTTTTAAACTCAGAACTGATGGTTCTGGTTGTAGCTGTTTGTTGTGACGATTTGCTCCAACTGGGTTAAGATGGATTTGCTTGAGGCGCTGGTATAGTTGTTGGCTGTTAGCTCTTTTCTGTTGAGATTTGAACCTGCAGGTACTGTATTGGTGTGTGCTCTCCGTTAATACTGTTTGTTGTGTAAAACCTCTATATCACTGGATGAATGGGGAATAAAGTTTCTGCCATCTTACATTTGACTCGTGCTGTGTGTGCAAACCTAGTTTTAATAGTGTGGTGGGAGATGAATGATCCAGACCTGCTCAACACACCACCTCCTGAACTACCCCTGACCGCTCATCTCCACAGTAGTATTCACAGTATCTTTTTTGCCCTCTGGTGGACGCCTGCTGAATATCTGCTCTATAGACAAATGAGCACAAACACAGACAATTCAGTCAATTTTAATAAAAACAAGTAGACAATATCAAAAATGACATAAAACCTGAAAGAGGACTGGAGGTGCAGACGGGGTGGCGTTACAGACATTCTTCTAATGCCTTCAGCGTATTTAACCAGTAATCAACCAGCCTCGACAGTCGACACGTACACAAAGTTACACTACAGACCAGACAACAGACGACGTCAACAGTTTGTTTAGAGGAGCATCATCAGACAGTGACGAGCAGAAACGAAGCTGAACTTTCCAGTGATTCTCATTTCTGGAAGACAAAGAGGTGTTTCACACCAGCAGCGACATTTCAGAGCTGTAAGGCATGAAGGCGATACCTGATGCTCAGAATGAACCGACAGGTATTGAATTCAAAGAAGTTGTGTTAGTGTGATTCTGCCCAGAATAGTTAAAAACATCAGACCTTCTTCCAGAAACACACTTATGTAAAATAGAAACTATTTACTGTCTGCTGGAGGAAGTGTCTTCATTTTTACTCTTAAATTTGAGCCTTCTAGGTGCTTCTCAATAACAGCTCTTTAATCTCACGGGATCCTGAAAACACTACTCGACCCTTTAAACGTGGGTGTTAACTCAATCCTAATCTAAACAAACTGATACCTGCAAATTCAATCTACTTTTATACGTTTTGTACATTTTGATGCTTAAATTTTCCTTTTTCCAAACAAAAATACATTTCATTAAAAAAAGAAAGACGATGTAATAAAATGCTCTTATCAGGATCTGGAGATGCGACTGGCTTCTTTACATGAGCAGAGAGACACCGGGCACCGGTCTTTGTTTCAGAGTCCAGCATTATGACCCGACACGGATCCTCGGCTCAGCCTGTTTCATAATCCAACATGAATGAAATAAAAGAAATAAAAACTGTGAAGATGTGTTCAGTGACTTAGATTCTGGTCGGTTCTTCTCAGACAGTTCAAAGTCTCAGTTCGAAGTTTTCACCACTTCCTGTTACACCTCCAGAGAAGACAAGGTAAAACTGAAAATTCCACTCCGGGTTTTTGTAGTTATCATATTTCTACATCACTCTCTTTGTCGTTGTCGTGGTCGCCATCGTAGAACTCGTTGGCCGCCTCCGGCCTGTGGGAGACACACCCAGTTAGAACCAGCTACATTTGAAGAGTCACACCATGTACCACCCAGAATCCACACTGTCTGACCTGGTGTAGTTTTCCTCGGCCCCCCTCTCGTCAGGGTCGGGCTCATCATTGCGTTCGTAGCTCAGCATGTCGGAGGGAACGTCGTGGATCTGGACGCTGGGAGCGTGGTTAAGCATCTTCAAGTTCTCAAACACCGTCTGACGGATCTGCTCCAGGTACTTCACCAAAAACACGAGAATGTCAAGAGTTTACACAACCGTTTGTCACCATGGTGACATAATCTATTACATAGAAAGTTATGTCAACATCTATTTACTCTGGAAACAGCTGTAATCATGAACTTAAAATCTGTTTCCATAAGTAGATCAGGAACTACTTTTCATTTACACGCAACTTCTTATGATTAATGAAACCCATCATTCACAATCTGCATCATCTCAGCGACATGTTTCCGTTACTAATTGTGACCCCATAAATGATTCTCCTCATTCAAAGTCACTGAGATCTGTTCACAATGTTTTGGAGGTATTGGGTTTTCACCTGTCTGGAGTTCTGGTTTTCTATCCTGGTACTGACATCAGGGTGTAGCGTGAAGTCTGGAGCAAAGTACTCAAAATACTCTGCAGAGGTCAGAAACAACAGGAGGGAAGGAGAGACTTTGTTTTTCTGCTTCACCTTCATGGCTTCATTTCTCATTTACTCCAAAGGAAAATAAAAAGTAAATCTTTGCTCTGATGGCTGAGGGAGACAAAAAACCTCAATTTGAAAAACTAACTTAAAAGTCTTTTCTGGAGTCAAACAACAACCCAACACAGACAGGAGACTCACCGCTGTAAGGCAGCTCATCGCTGATGGATTCATCCAATAACAGAGACGTCTCAAAGGTCCTGCAGCAGAACACAGCAGATATCATCACACTGTGTGTGTGTGTGTGTGTGTGTGTGTGCGCGCGCGTGTGCGTGTGTCTGTGCGTGTGTGTATTCAGCACCTACCAGCAGCGAGCCACGTTCCTGACTGTGTACCCCCCTCCTCCAAGGACCAACAGAGGAATCTTAAAACTTTTCACAAACTCCACACAATCCCTGAAACACAAATGCATGTTAAACAAACCTCATCATCAGGATCATCATCAACACAACAGGTTTTGTTAAATTCAAACCTAACTCTACCTGACACCATAACCAAGCTTGACATTAGATGTACAATCTGAAGAAGACCGATTTAGCAAATCTGTGATGATTTCAGGAGTTAAATAATTAGAGATCATAACTCAGTAAAATCTGGGGAACAAACATAATTTCTGTTGCACTGAGCTTTTCAAACTGATCTTATGTTAATGATTATTTGCACATTTTGCCAATAAAGCTACTACATATTAAAGGCTGCTGTAGTTCGCTCACAGTAAGATCTTTTGTTATATCGTTTTAAAGATTAATTTATTATATTACACTAGCAGGAACCTGTGGAAATTCCACAATAAAACAATAATATCAGACTTCATACCAAACATATGAAAACAAATGTATTGGTATTATAAACCAAACACACCCAACATAGCACTGGGCGGGCATTGTGAAGCCATAGATGAATGTTAGCAGGATAACTGTAGAAAGAAAGCTAACTAATGGTGAGATTGGGAAAGGAGTTAACGTTAAAGGAAAAAGCACCTGTCAAAAGGGCAAGTTGAAAAGAAAAGTCAGAGGAGTGATAATTCTGTTAGCTGACTACATGAACAGAACTGTATGTAGTTACTTAAAGAGCGTTTTTGTCAGATGCCCGAGGAGCATTTTGGATACTACATCGAATGTCCCATTCCAAACTGAAACCATAGCTGGACAGACTGGACAGAGAAGTACTGAGAAATGAGAAGCGGGGTTTCTACAGCGTTGGCTAGGAGACCTCTAGTGGGGGACGCTTCCCACCGACCAGCCTCACCATTTTAAAGAAATCATAAACTAACCCGTGTCCTCGTATGCTGAGGTTGAAGCAGCCCAGCCGATCACAGCCTAGAGAGTCTGCTCCACACTGAAGGAGATGGACACACAAGTTTAATCACACAAACACACAACAACAGAAGCATCATTGTTCACAACTTGATCTGAATTAACTGAACAGAACTAGAGGCAGGATCACCGACCTGCAGCACGATGCATGTTGGCTGATAAAAGTCCACAACCTGTTTAATGACTGGTTGGAATAGCTGTCTGTAGCCTGAAACACACACCACACACACACACACACACACACACACCACACACACACGCACACAGACACACACACACACACACGCAGATTACTATGACGACTGCAGGATGATTACTGACACCACAATGATTGTAATAAAGCGACTGTGTGTTCTATAACAGGTTTTTTATATACTGTAGATATAGGATCACGTTGTGCAGGAAGTGAACTCACTCTGGTCGTCGATGCCATCTCTGAGAGGAACGTTGAGGCAGTAGTAGCGACCGCTCTCAGCTCCCACCTCATACATGTCACCTGAAGGGAACACACACACAACCCTCCAACTTCAGACAAATGATAAATACATAAATGGAGGGTATGTCTCTTCTTGTGACATTATTTTAAGGAAGACATTGTTTTATATTACAGTGCGCCCTCGTGCACTTGCCCATCAACACTCGTGACTTCCCCTCATTGCGGATTTTTGGTAGTCACGTGATACCGTACGCGTATTCTATTGGCATCCAGAAGTGTGCTACGTTCCATGAATCTCGGAGCACAACGCACTTCCATGAGACACAAAAGAGCTTTAAACAAAAGGTAATACAGCCAGAAGGTGGTTTAATATCAGTATGTTAGCGTAAATAATGAGATAAATAATTTGTCACCATAATGCAGAATTCTTTATTCGTGTGTGGTAGCTAGAATGCATTAACCGCGAATAACGAGGGCGCACTGTATTTCCATGGTAAATATATCACTGTAAAACCAGTAAATATCTGTTTAGTTAAAAAAATTTGAAACTGTTCGACAAAATAATGACCTAAAGAATAATCATAAAATATATTTTTGTCAAAGTGACATGCAGATGAACGACTCTATAATAATCACGAATTTCCAGTGCTGACAAAAGCACATTCCTAACACAGATGGATGCTTAACACAATTTCTTCGGAGATATATACATATATGTAGATATACAGTATATATATATATATCTAAAGTGGCACACCTGTTCCTGGAAAAAAGTAGTTCCCGTATTTGTGGAAGGACACAGTCATGACGCGGTCAGTGAGGTAAAAGGCTTCCTGGACACCATCACCATGGTGAATGTCTATGTCAATGTAAAGAACTCTAGGGTGGTATCTGTAAAACCCACACACACACACACACACGCACACGCACACGCACACACACACACACGGCTGTAGAAACACAGACACAGGCATTATACAAATAGAATTAGCTCAGGAGTGTCTTTACTTCAGTAGCTCCAGGATACTGATGACGATATCGTTGACGTAACAAAACCCAGACGCCTGAAAAATACACACACACACATACACATAACACACACGTTAGTCTTATAACGATTCATTAATGTGATTTTGGACATGGATGAGACTAACAGGTGAGACTCTTTTCTGACCTCAAATTTCTTGGCGTGGTGTAAACCTCCGGCCCAGTTGATGGCAATATCACAGATCTAAAGACGAGAGTTGAACCCGTGTTAATATTCAGTACAATGCTTCAGCAGTCCAACCAAAGAGAAGCTGCTACTTCAGCTCATCAGTGAGGTGTTGACATCTTCTAATGGGGGATGTGGAGTGTGTGGTGCTGCACACATTCAGTTTCAATCAAAACTACGTCAGTGTCTATGCTGCATGTGTGAGGGGAGCGTCACAACATTAACTGACCCTGTGGAAACACTGGCATTCTTTAGATTGGTGTTACACTGTTTGTGCATGTGTGCTACCTTGTGGTTGAGTTGTGTAGCTCCTTGCAAAGAAGCTCCAGTGTATCTGGAGCAAAACTCAAAAAGACCTGGAAACACAGGACTGAGGAAACACACAGACACCAGACTTTAGCTGTGCTTCACTAATGACACTGAAAAAAAATTGTAAGATAAAAAATGTCATATTATGGATTCATAAGCTTTTCATTCATGCACACGGACACACACACACAAGAATTTCCTGAGATCAGCTTTTCTTTGACCAACAGTAGCTCACCAGTCATCGCCGACGTTGAAGGTGTTGAGGCTCTTGGTGAAGCCCTGCATGTTATTGGGGCTGACCTTCTGTAGGAAGTCTATGTAGTCCTCAGAGTGGAATCGACACATGTCATGCTGCGATGCTTTGTATGGTTTGAACACCTAAAAAGAAAAATATAAATAAAATGTCTCTTGATTGCTACAGCTGATTTCAGAGGGTGTCTCAATCAAAAGAGTGAAACATGTTGTTTCAGCTCGAAAGCATCAGCGGTGTGTGAATGTGTGACGCCATGCATCTGTCCTGCTCACCATCATCTTCTTGTAGAGGCCATAGTGCAGCACCAGACTGTGCGTCAGAGACAAGCGATGAGGTTTCATTGGGTGACCAGCGCCTGCCAGACAGAACCCGTTTACACATTGAAACACAGACAATTCACTAGTGAACTCAACCTGTGTCAACGTGACTTACAGGATGAGGGCTGAGTTGATCTATGAGCAGATTATTAAACATAATTACAGACATAGTTACAGACTGCCATAAATAAATGACTGCTGACAGAACAACAATATTCAGTCTGGAAAAGATCTAAAACATCTAAATAGATCAGTAGTAGAGCATTTTCAGATTATGAGTACAAGACGATTATTTGTGTCCTTACTTATTCATATCAATAATTATAAACATACAATAAGAGGTACAATAAGGTCAGACATGTGTGTCTACGTTGCTTCATATATAACGACCCCTGGAGTGCTGATCTTCTTTGTTTTTACTAAAGATCAATGAGTAAGTATACCAAACCTTTTATTTAAAATATTGGTTATTATAATAACCACTCATTACATAAGTAGATGTTAAAAACACACACATTCGACTGTAACAACAGATAGGACCATTTAACCAATAAATGTATACTCGGAGCACAGCGTGAACTAATGAGGTGAGCTAAGTGGTCAGAGGTTGTCCCGTAGAGACTGACTCATGCTAAAATAAAAACAAAAAACAAAAACAACAACAGACCGCTAAATGCGGACGGTAAAAACAAAAACAACCAAATAAAACAACTTCTGATGTCGTTAGCATGCGCCTGCTAGCTCACGTTAGCACAGCTTCCCTTCGCAGGCCTGTTCCGGTCGGTAACCAAACTCACCATAATGAAAGTTCCCTACGTCCGGGTCGTAAAAGTAAGATGTTCTGTTTGTCATTCTGAACGAAGTGGCTTCTATTTTTTTTTTAGAAACTATAACTGTTCTTGTGGCGCTAAATTACACATTTTCTTTCTATTAGCATCCAGCGGGCAGAGTAAAAACGCAAAACATACGTCATCACAAAGGGACGGTAGTGACGTCAAGGGTAGGGGGAGTTGTCACGAAACACGTTAGGTCTGCAAAATATCAAAAAAATTTAAATGTGATGTTAAAAAAAATGTAGATTTGTGTTTTTTCTTTTTGCTACTTCTTCATCCATTAAATCTTCACCAGTAGATCTGTCCTGCTTTTCCATGTTGTGCTGTGTGGGGGAAAAAATGGCAGAGGTGGTTTAGCCCTCACTGTCCATGACGTCACAGGGATAGACTCCAGCCACCGTTACCCCACAAAGAATAAATGGCTACAGAAAATGAATGGATGATTAAAGGTGTGACAATAACTGTTTCTGGATTTGTTAAATTAGTTGTTTTGCACCAATGCTCTCATTTGCCGACTTCTTCTTCTTTTCCTTTAAGATCATCGCGTTATAACAGGTGATCCCCTATAGGGGTCGCCACCACAGCATGTCATCCTTTTTCATGTCAGCCTATTTTCTTCATCCTCCTCTCTAACACCATGTCCCCATGTCTTTCCTCACTACATCCATCCACATTTTCTTTGGTCTTCTTTGCCTGGTAATGATATATACTCACCATCTCTCCTCTGAGCGTGTCCAAACCATCAGTCTGCTCTCTCTAACTTTCCGACCATCTCACTTTGGCTGTTCCTCTGATGAACTAATACTTCATAAGTTTACTTAAATCTTCTTCTTCTTTTCCTTTCGGCTTTTCCCTTCAGGGGTCACAGCGAATCAATTTCCTCCATCTAGCTCTGTCCTTTGAATCCTCTTCTCTCACACCAACTATCTTCATGTCTTCCCTCATTAAATCCATAAACCTCCTCTTTGGTCGTCCTCTAGGTCTCCTGCCTGGCAGTTCAAAGCTCAGCATCCTTCTACCAATATATTCACTATCTCTCCTCTGGACATGTCCAAACCATCTCAGTCTGGCCTCTCTGACTTTATCTCCAAAACCTCTAACATGTGCTGTCCCTCTGATGTACTCATTCCTGATCCTATCCTTCCTGGTCAGTCCCAGAGAGAACCTCAGCATCTTCATCTCTGCTACCTCCAGCTCTGTCTCCTGTCTTTTCCTCAGTGACACTGTCTCTAGACCAAACAACATCGCTGGTCTCACCACAGTTTTGCACACCTTTCCCTTCATTTTAGCTGAAACTCTTCTATCACACATCACACCTGACACTTTCCTCCACCCGTTCCATCCTGCCTGTACACGCTTCTTCACCTCTTTTCCACACTCTCCATTGCTCTGGACTGTTGACCCTAAGTACTTAAAATCCTCCACCTTCTTGATCTCTTCTCCCTCTAACCTCACTCCTCCACTTGGGTCCCTCTCATTCACACACATGTACTCTGTCTTACTGCGGCTAACCTTCATTCCTCTCCTTTCCAGGACAAACCTCCACCTCTCTAGCTTCTCCTCCACCTGTTCACTGCTCTCACTGCAGCTCACAATGTCATCTGCAAACATCATGAGTCCATAAGTTTACTTAAATATTGTTTGTGAATTAGTTCAACTGTAAGAAGAGGGAATCAAAAATTCAGTATTACATGATAAGACTTGCCTTATTACATCCCAGTGATGCCAGTGATGACATTCCGCGAAGGGGATGTATTGTAATTGTCAGTTTGTGTGTTCGTCTGTCCGTCTGTCTGTCCGTTTGTCCAACAAATATCTTCACAGGATAGAAGGACGAAAGAAATTATATTCAGGGAGGCAATGGGATGAAAATTAGATCACCACATTGACCTTGAAAAACTAGGTTAAGGTCACATTTTCACTTTTATACCTTTTTAGGTACACATCTCTGAAACATCATGACAAATAGAAAGGATCAGGGGTCTTTTATTGAATGACCCTGACCTATGAAAGTAGGTCAGGATAAAATTTTGAACTCAGGGTTGTTGCGGGATGTTGCAGTATCTGACTGCATTATTGTAATTGTCAGTGTTTATGTGTTTGTCCATCTGTCCATCCGTTCGTCTGCCCTTTCGTCCACCAAATATCTTCATAATTGTTGCAGATAGAAAGATGAAACAAAAAGCACATTACTCGAGCGTCAAAGGGGGGTAAAATGAGATGATGACCTTGAGAAAACTAGGTCAAGGTCAGATTTCAACTTTTGTACACTCAGGAACCGGATAAGATAGAAGGACGAGGGAGAAGACCAGTCTGAGTACGACCATAGATCAAAGAACTTGCTCAAGGCCAGTCAGCAGTGCTCAGGAGATGAAATGTCACTTCCCCTACTGCCAGTCCACACTTCAAGTACTTTCATCCACATGGGCCTTGAACAAGCTACTCTCCGGTCCCCAGCCAAAGACCAAGTGGACTGACCTACTGCCGCCCCCCAACTAACATGTGATCGTTATGACAGAAACTACCACAAGTTAAAGCTTTCTGTCCTCTAGAAAACAGCTCAAATGAACACATTGTACACATTTTCAAATAATGTGTGTCCCATTTGGAGTTTAACAAGACAATGCATTCCTCCAGCAGCTCTTCACACACACGACAGAGAACACTCCCACACAGCAGTTTACTGCCATACATCGGTATTTACAGATCCTTACTTTAGCTTTGTCTTTTAATGTAAGATCCCAATAATCCCATTAATGTCTCTGCCTTGTTCCCCCCAGCACTCATCATGCATCTGTTCGCCTGCTGCATGAATGATGTGGAGAACTGCTCCACATGTGATCACCACAGACAACACAGAGAAAAGAAAAAGCAAGGTTGTCATATTTAATGTTGCACAACAAGAAATAACATGAAAACACTGTCATTAACTTGAGATTTGGTTTAAGTTGTTTTTAAAAAAAGTTGCTTGAAGCCGCCTGAAGACTTGGTTGACAGAACATTATGACCAACATAATTTATTGGACACATTTTACACATCTGATTATGCATTGATTGAGATACAGTTGAACAACTCTCCACTCTTATTTGTAAATAGATGGTTGAAATAATGTCCATAGAGGTTTGAGGTTTAGATGTGCTGTGTGAGATCTGCAATCAACAACTTCCAAGATAAAATCTTGTGTGATTTAGTATGCACCTTTTTTTGCCTCATTGATAAATATGCTTTTTCAGATTTTTTTTTGATAAAGTCTTGCTCAATATAAAATCTGACAGCTAAATGAAAAGGTTTTGTAGCACGGTTGCCTCACAGCAAGAAAGGTCTGGGTTTGATCCCATTCTGTGCCGAGTTTGTATGTTCTCCCCATGTCAGCATGGGTTCTCTCTGGGTTCTCCAGCTTCCTCCGAGTTCCAAAAACATGATATTTATCACTCCAAATTGACTGTAGGTATGTGTGTGCAGAGTGGTTTCTTTTTTCCGTCAAGCGACCTTCTGCTGATGCGTCTGGGGTGTACCCTGCCTCTGGGCCCCTGGGAGTTGGGAGGAGACGAGATGATAATGGTTGTTATGTATTCAAGAAAGTGGAAGGATGGATGTATTTGTTATAAAGATTCTGTCCTTGAGATTGGGAAGTCAAAATTTCACATGGACTACAGACTGAATTGACTACAGACTGGTATAAAATTGTAGAATAGAACTGTATGTGGTCACAGTCCACACTAGTCTGCTTACCTGACTTCTTGTCATGCCTCTACCAGATCCACACCTGGTTTCCTTCTACCTGATCTCCTGGCCACCTTTAGATCTAAGCCTGGTCTTGATTGTGCTTTTTGCCTGATGATTTCTGGACACCTCTGCTTTGTTTGCCTATCTTGGCCACCGTACCACCAAGACTATTCCAACAAAACCTAAACAAAACAAAAATAGTTGCAGGTCACAGTATTCAGTTACATCCTCGAATCAATTATAGTTCAAGAGAACTTCAAAATAGTACTGACAGCAGAACAAAACTGACAACATTGTTTTTAGGATTTTTAACTGCTATTGGACGCCAATTGATGCAGGTTACATAATCACTATTCTGAGCTGCAGCTCAAAGCAGCGTGTTTACCAGCATTGTGTTCAAAGATGTCAGAACTTTCATGTTCCAAATAGGTTTTTGAGACATTCAATAAAAATGCACAAAATAACAATTTATACATTCATTGATTAATGGGTTTCACCTGCACAGATGACTCATTCACGAGATCACTGGTCCTTGACCTTAAGTTGTATTTTATATTTTATAGACTGGAGATTAATCTTTACTAGACCATTGGAAAAAGTAGAATTTGTTTTCTGAAAAGTTAGAAAGATAATTTATGTGACACTTCATGTGAGATCATGAATGTGTTATGGTCCAACAGTTTTATAGAATCTTGTCTCTGCTGAAAAAGAGAGGACAAAACATACCTGACAAGCGGTATGCATAGAGGTGCTTCAGTTCCACTGTCTGTACTCATCCGAACTGGAAAATCTCCACAGCTGGGCTGGATAATATACAATGGAAATTCTGTGAAGACTGGATGTAAGAGATGCCATGAAAAAAGAGGGAAACCCCTGAGAACAGAAACATGCAGCCATTATCGCTGTAACCTGTTAACAGATGGTTTGATGAAGCGCTCATGGTAACTTACATAAACCTGGAATCATGCTATGAGCCGGACGTTCCAGTTTTTTTATACCACTAATATTTATAGTAAAACACACAATGCAGTGTGCATCACATTAAGGTGTGAAAATGAATCTGACAGAAGCAGCAATCTTGGTTTTGGATCAGCATCATTCAGAGGTCTGATATTGTTAACATCCTTTCCTGTTTGATTTTTGTAACAGTCCTGGTAAATACACATAGCTTTACCATTAAATGAACAGGTTGACACTTTTTATACTGGAAAGAATTTATTTGATTTTAAATACAACTAAACCTTTAAGTAATGAACATCATAATCTGTCTACTTCAATCGGAGCAACACACATTTGTACGTGTACTTATGCCAACCTCACATTTGAGTATTTCATATTTTTGTAAATACTGTATTCACCATTTACAATAAATCAACATTTTGTGTATTCTGTTTAGAATTGTTTAATTTGGTAGCATAAAGCTATCTATTTCATGGATTATGTTTCTAAAATGACAATAAAAAGCAGTTTACTTCTATGTATGTTTGAAGACTGCTCCTGTTTTCAAAGGTTTTCCATACATGACAAAACTTGTTACGGGCAGCAC
Organism: Antennarius striatus; assembly: GCF_040054535.1. Classification (NCBI taxonomy): domain Eukaryota; kingdom Metazoa; phylum Chordata; class Actinopteri; order Lophiiformes; family Antennariidae; genus Antennarius; species Antennarius striatus. The sequence continues at coordinate 19,343,233 of NC_090785.1, read as the reverse complement.
ACAACTTTTTCTGTCATGTTTACCTTTAGGACGTATTAGATTTCCATGAGAGAAACAGAAAAGCTAATAAACACACTGGAGCCACCAGCTGAATCAAGACATCAGTTGAGCTACAGTCAACAAGTGTCTAATCCACAAACTAATATTTGGAATCGAGCCTCTCTTGTGCTAAAGCCTCTCCAAATAAACTGCAAAGTTCCTTAGGATAGAAAAAATGGTATGAAAACCACTTCTCAGACCACAGTACTGCATTATAGGGTAAAGAAACAAAGAGCAAGTGAAGGCAGTGAAGATATATGGAACTAGAGAGATTAGCGAGAGCAAGAGAGATTATGACAGAAAGAACATCAAAGTTTGTGGGATTAAAATAATGGGAGATCAGCAACAAGAGATTTCAAAGGAATGACTCAGAACATCATACTAAAGGACAATAGTACTGGACCTTTTCAGATTTGTAATAAACTAAAGAAATGTAACCTAGAGGAAGAAGGAGCACAGAAAAAACCTTACAGCTGCAGATAATATGGGTGTTTTTATCTATCTATCTATCTATCTATCTATCTATCTATCTATCTATCTATCTATCTATCTATCTATCTATCTATCTATCTATCTATCTATCTATCTATCCATCCATCCATCCATCCATCCATCCATCCATCCATCCATCCATCCATCCATCCATCCATCCATCCATCAATCCACCCATCCATCCATCCATCCATCATTAACCGCTTACCAGAGAGTAAGCCACTCTACGGAAGAAACTCATTTCAGCCGCTTGTATTTGGGATCTTGTCCTTTCGGTCATGACCCAACGCTCATGGCCATAGGTGACAGTAAGAACATAGATTGACCGGTAAATCAAGAGCTTCGTCTTCGACTCAGCTCCTCCTTAACCATTGACTTCTTGCAGAGTCAAATTATGTTGTTCTGTTACGTAGTGTTCACAGCTCAGCCAACTACATTGTGCACATCTGTGCTGCTAACAATTGGATCATCTTGACTTCATGAGGATGATTCAAAGTCCTCTAGAGTACAGGGAGTTATTCATGACCAATCCATGTTGGGCAGTTGTTACCTCTCTCCTGACCACAGTTCACAGTTTACCTAAATCATATATTTACAAGTTAGAACATCTATAAAAAATGTTCTAAAAGTATTGACAACACCCGAAAGTTTGGCATCAATCCGCCCTTTTGTCATTAATTTGGATACAGTACTTGAAATTTCAAGGTTAGTTTTAAAACAATGCATTAACTTTGAAAGTATTTTTTACTTCCATCATCCATCCAACTCTAAAGAATCTAAAGTCTCACAATGACCAATGTCTCTCACTTTAGAGACATTGATCACATAGATATGTCCGATAGTTAATCACACCATTCAAGCACTGAAGCTCTTTCCTGCTATGTTAGCTGTGGGTGCCTTGCTAGTCACAGTCTGTTGCGGTCTCTTCATAGCATCATTTGCAGGCTGTCAAAGTTTAAATATGCTCTCCTTCATATAAGGCTAACAGCTGTATGCTATAATGTATATTTTCATTAGTGTGTAAGGGCCCTGAACACAAACACACACGCACACATACACGCACACATACACGCACAAGGGGCCTGTAGGCGGGCAGTGAGAGGTAGAGTGGTGGGCAGCTCCTTCTTGGTGCGCCCTAATGAGCAACTTGTAAAGGCTGATGGCGCCTTGCTCAACTGTTCATCGGTAGTGCTCCAGAGATGAGCTGGGATGGATGGACGGGCAAGAGCAGGAATTGAATTGCCAACCTTGTGATCATTGGATGACCTGCCCCAACCACTGAGCCACTGTCGCCCAACATTATTATATCCAGTAAAATAATGTGTTTTCTGATTCACTGTGGTGACCCCTGAAGGGGAACACCGAAAGGAGAAGAATAGGATAATAATGTGTTTTTCTGTTGTTTCTCCTGATAGAAACCAGATTATTTTTCAAGTCCACGCGCTCTTCCTGGGCTCTTCCTCCTTTGAATTAGCTAATGAATAATTAGCTAATGAATAATTCATTTAATTGAAAAAAAAATAATGTACCAGGCAAAACTCTGTGGTGGTATTTAACACACCTTATGGTTCTCAGTTTATCATGCGGTCTGGATGAAGCAACATGTTTAACAGTTGATATGTTTTCCATTTTTACCTGGTTTTCACATAGAGGGTTCATTAGTCAGTCATTTGGCACAGGAGCCACCAACAAAACAAGGCAGGGAAATTCTTTTCTAATATGGAGGAGCCATAGAACTGTCTACTTGAGAGTTTACAGATAAGGCATTTATGCACACACATGTTTACACACAAAGAAAACATGACGGGAAGCCTATCAAAGCAGGATGCAAAGCTTGTCATTGCTAACAATGAGCTAACAATGAGCCACTTGTGTGCGGGTGTTCACTTTGTGTTAGAACAGGAATGTGATGTAAGCATGCTGCTGAGATGAGGATCACAGAACCGGAACCAGACAATGTGATCATCATAAACTGGTGACTGAAATGTTTTGGTTTTTTTTAAATTTACTGTACTAGGTAAAATTCCATATAATATTAAAAAAGTAGAGAGAGAAGGTTCTAAGTATGTCAGGCTCTTCTTCTTCTTCTTTTTTTACCACTAAACAATAGAAAATATTCTATGTAGTGACTCTGGCACCTATCAGACTTTGTTCGGTAAAATGAATGGGAGGCTTTGTTTTCAAGTTTGACAAGCAGCATCATGATAAATAATTCAGAAAACAAAACTATTCTTTTTATTTTTAAAATGAGCTTTTGTGACTTTCTGTTAGCAGTGAAAATAGAATCTCCTCAGTGAGAGAAAATAGACAAGAATATATTCCTACAACGTTAACATGAACCATGATAACTGGACAAACACTACTGACTGATGAGGATCATTTCATGTCAAATCTAATGTATCTTTATAACTATTTCTACATGTATTCATGTATTAATTTTTCACCAGCTACAATTTAAACCTAAAATAGGTTTAATTAAAAAGGTTCAATTGACTTCAATTTCACATTTAAAAAAAAAAAAAATTATGTGAATGACTACCTTTACAATGATGGTCATGAAAGATTTTACAAACTTTTTCATCTTTTTCCCCCAAGCTCATTAAAATATAAACGAAGCTGGGCACATTATGGAGACACATTAACAACAGAGCTCTGGTACAAAAGAGCTATTCATATAGACTTGTTTAGAGTATGAGCGTTGACTTAAGTGTTTCCAAATGGTAACAAGATCAAACCTCAGTAAACAGACAGTCAGAACTTAAACACAGTTGAAGTAACATGACACTGCTCATGTATTTAAAATCCAGGCTTTACATTTCTACATGAATAAAACTCATTAAACCCTGTAAATTGTGCAGTACAAACAAGTTACGATGCTCTAAATAGTTAATTTAACTCTGTGAACTCTATCTGCACAGATCATTATTTAGGCTGATTGCTAGCCATTGAAAAAGTGCATCAATGTGTGGAGCTGCAAGCACAAGCTTGATGCTTTAAAAGAAATTATTATAATTGACAATTTGTATTAAAAAGCCAACGTGTATGTACCTCAGGATGAAGAACAGAGAAGAGGAGTGGTGGGGGGGGACTGCCAGGGAAAAAGAGAAATAAAGCAGAGATGGAGAGAGGAGGTAAACAGTTGAAGAAAGAGAAAAAAAAGGAAACAGTGAATGTGATAATGTTTCCAACAGAATTGCCTGCGGGAGCTCAGTGAGAGAGAGTGAGGGATGGATCAAGCAGAGAGAGAGAGAGAGATGAATGGAGGAGGTGAAGGAAGGAGCCTGAGTGTAGGAGGGGATGTGGAGACAGCATTCCTCACTGCAGTTATAGAAGGAGAAGAGGTAGAAGCTAATCTGAAATCCAGATGCCTGAAGGACCAACAGAAAGCACTCCATCTCTTCTCCTCTTCAGAACTCAGGACCTCGGTGGCTTTACAAGTCAGCAAACAGCCGCAGGACTACAACATCCACTGGACACGTTTTTACGCCTTTTCTTTTTTATAAAAGTCAGACTTCTAGCCTGAAGTCCAAACTAACTCCTTATTTCCAGTATGTTTTGTGCTTAAAACTGATTTGTCCCCCCTTCTGGAGGAATTTCCAGGTGAGTCTCTTGAGGTTTTTATAAAGAGAATGTGTTAAATGCTCCCAGATGTAAAGAATAGTTTAAACTTTTGCCTAATGAGTTCAGATTTTTATGTTTTCATAATATTTAAGCAGTCAGGTTTTACTGTAAAATTCTACTTTACAATTTCCCATCACTTGCTGAAGTAACAGCAGAGATTTGCATGGCCTGTGATTTCAGGGTTGTGAGCCAAACAGAAGTTGATGTGCGGCTGATGAATAATTGCCCTCATTTGAAACGTATTGCATTAGCCTGGAGCCCAAAGCTAAAGTTCTGGTGCTAAGTTTGTCTTCACAGAATCAAAGAACGCATCTAGTTTTTTATGTCATTTCATACTTGCTGTCATGCATTGACAGAAGCGTTTAGTGTCACAGAACATTATATGGTGACTGAATATCATTAAGTGATATTAAGACCGTGTTTGTTTCCTCTACTGATAAATTTTATTGCTTATTACAGGAAAGCTATGGCTAAACAGATTTTCAAATGTGGTCCTCAACTAAATGCAATCTATTTTTGTCTTTCCACCAAAAATCCTTTAAAAACTCTAATAGAATAAAAGGGCAGATGATTAAAGAATCTGAAATTGTAAATATTTATAATTTATATACTGTGCACAAGAGACAGACTTTTCTGTCAAACACAGCCTTTGTTTAGAAAGTTTGTTTACTACAACTAGATCCTTTGGCGAAAACCATTTAAATGTTATTGGTACCAATGAACCCTTCAGGCAATGAGGGTCTCTATATAAATACTCTCTAAAGTAGCTATTAGACACATGCAGCTTGTTTTAATGACTGACATGAGCCATGCTTGCTGCTTGTTCCCTATACTGTACCAAGTGTTTTAGATTTGATTTAGAATTATTATATCATTTATGTGGGTGGAAAATCAATCAAGAGCTATAGTTACAGCAACCAGCTGACATTCAGACAGAGGATTTTGTATTCATCCCATACACTACATGTGGAGTAAGTACAAACCTTGCTTCATGACATTAAGAATAAAAATTATATTAGTTGTGTTGTTTTGATCAAAATAACTGGTTTTACACCCCCATCTAGAAGTAAGTTAATAAAGTTCTAATTATTTCCAAGCATCTCTGATGTCTCAGTCAATTTAAATTAAGTACCACAAGTCAAACATGCATTGGTGTATTGATTGGGGTGATGTATAATCATCAAATGTAATAATACACCAGAAGAATGATGTTTAAAAAAATATTTGCACAACAGGGTAAAACATTGACATTTGACAGCATTAAAAGAGATTTGTGAATGAGAATATATAAATAGCATGATACTTTGTCGTGAATGGAATGGAAAACAGGTGGGAATCATATTGTAGTTCCCTCTAGACATGTGTTATGTGAATAAAACAGCTGTGACTTGATAGTCGGTGTAATTCCTTTCACATAAAGATGTCTTGGCCTCAGGAAGACACAGAATAAACATTAAAATTGTACAAAGGGTTATGCACCATGTTGCAGAACTTCAGCCACATCTATGGCCAATAAACAAAAGGTAACCAAACAGAATGGGAAATGGTTATCGATTCTGAAATGTGCTACATATTTGACATTTAAGAAAAATATTTTTTGGGATTCACTTCAGCTGTTACTCATCCATCCATCCATTTTCTTGGAGACAAGGTGAGATTATTTCCTTGTCTACAACTGCTTCTCCTTTGAGGATGACAGGTGTTGTTGGAGTCTATCCCAGTTGGCGATGGCAGAGAGGCAGGGTACGCTCCAAACATGTCGCCAGTGCATTGCGGCGTCACTCATTCAGCTCTTAACTTCTTTGAACTTCCCTAGAACTTTCCTCTGAAGGTGAAACATGCGTTCTTGGCGTATAAAAAAGTAAGTAATACTCATCAAAATGTCTCCTAATGTGACTTATTACAGAGAATAAGGACATATTGACATTTTATGAACATTTTCTCAACCTCGACTTATTTATTAACTTATTTTTAACTTTACATTGAACTTTCATTCTTTTAAAGACACATAGTTCTAATGTAGTATTCTTGAAAACTGTAATTAATGAATAATCTCAAGATTTACATATTCTTTCTTTCATAGACAGCATAGTTATATTGCCACTACAACTTTCAAAGTGACCATTTTCACATTCCCATAATTTTCTTGTCAATATAGTAAGTTATATGGAAATAAAAACTCTCTTCATATAGCTGAAGTTGTGCTGAAGATAAACATACCAAGCATGGGTATGTTAAATCATTTTAATGTGGTAATAGAGACAAATATCAAAAGTACCAAAAAACGGCCAAAATAGGTCAGGGCTGTAGAGGTTAAGATGCTGGAGCATATTTTATTAACAACATAAAACTACTAAAGATTTCCTCTGCTCTGTTTATATCCAGTCACATGTCAGCTACACACTCATTAAAATACACACTTTGGGTTTCTCTGCTCAGCGTGTTGCTCTTTATTACAAGGAAACAACTTTGTCAGGGAGGATTGCAGGAGGTGACGTTACAAGCTGCTGGAAAATACAGTAGAGTTGGGAAAACCTACTGTATACCAGAGCACAGATGATGAAATGACTAACTAAGCAGAGGTCTACATAATTTAAATCTGCCTTGAAGTGCCAGGTCTTTGTGCTATATTTGCATCAGCAGAGAGATGGAAATGTAACACATATAACTTTTAGAATGGGAATACAGAAACAACATCCAAAGTGTAAGAATGGAACTGAAACAACATGGAAAACCCGGATGAATTTTATGAGAGCACTCAGCAAAAGAGACAGGACCATCATGAGTGTGGAAAAGCAACATTTTCTCTTGAAATGAAATGATCTTCTCAACAACAAAGCCCTGCTGGCTGCTTTATTTTTTTTATTTTTTTTTTAAGATTTCAGATTACTTGCTTGAAATTATATTTTTCACCACCATAGTTTGTTTTGTTTGTTTGTTTTTGTTTGCTGTTTTTGATACACATTATGTAATTGACAGGACTCCTACGTTCCTCCCTACATATACATTATATGTAGTCCCAAATGTTTGCTTCTTTCTGCAGCATGGTGCCATGGTTCAAGCAATTTATCTATGTCATGTGGGAGTCCTGGGAGTTCTAAGTGATTTCAGAGAAACTGCTCTCTCATCATCCCATCTCTCCTAATCTGTTTTCTCTGTCACTTTTTTCAATAGTCTGCCGTCCTCTCCTACTACATCATATTTCCTTTCCTGCACTGTCCCTTCCTTTATTTTTATTCACTCTTTAAATCGCCTTGCCTTGTTGCTCCTTGTTTTAACAACCTCCTTCTATTTCCTAACCTGTCTGTCTGTCTCCAAAGCACTGACATAATAGATCTGGTAAAGCCATTAGGGGAGACCAGGAGCAAAGAGCTCACCATTTGACAGTGTATCCTTGTGATCAGCACTTGTGATCAGCACCAGATAATGACTGATCTGACACCTTTACTGCTTTGTAAGTTAAAGGTGAAGTTGTTGCAGAAACAGGTTTTAGTCTTATCTGCAATGTTAGAAGTGAGGTTCAGTGAGCAGCTGTGTAAAACACACAATAAAAGAGCCAATATTCAACAGGTCAATAGATTGACCTCGGCAGGTGAACTGACACCTCCCACCATCAGCTCACACTCCAAAATTGTTTGCCCGACACAGGTCTTGAACTACTGACCCTCCGGTCCCCACCCGAAGTCTTAGTAGACTGGGTTCCTGCTGTTACTAGAAACTACTACTGTTCAAACTTATGACACAGAGTATCCTACTGTCAGGGTAGCCTTTGACCACTGCCATTCATCATGAATAATTCTGTAGCTGACCCTGACCTCCGCATACAGGACAATCATATTTAATGGTCAAATGATTTACCAATTTATATATTTTGAAATAATTGTTCAAATGAAAGAGTGAGCGGAAGCAGTGTGGAGGGAGGGAGAGTGGGAGGGATGGATGGATGGATGGATGGATGGATGGATGGATGGATAGATGGATGGATGGACAGATTTAGAGTTAAAGATGAGCAATTCATGGCTTGACATATAGATAGTACAGTGCCATCTCTCAAAGCTGGAACTGTTTGTTCCACCAACAACACTCACAGTGAGGAGTACTTTCCAGAACAAGGTACTACCATTTGTGCTCACACTCACATCTACAGTTTGGTGTGACCAGTTTACCTCAGTTGCTTGTTTTAGGTGGTGGGAGGACACCAGACACCAGAGAGAGCCCACGGGGACACAGGGAGAACATACAAACAGAAAGGAATCACACCCGGAACCTTCTAGCTGTGAGGTAACAGCACTACCCACTGCACCACAATGCGGCCTGTATTGAGATGTAATGACAGAAAAAATCATGAATTAAATGATGTATGTGCATTCAGATCCAGATAAGTCTCAGAATTACATCTACTCATCCCCTCCTACAAAATATAATCAAAATACATCAATAGCTTCTTGCACAAATGAATAGTCGCATGTAGTAATATAAAAATACAGATGGATAGAATTGACTAAACTAAATGTGAATAGGTTTACACCAAACCTAAAGAAGGAAGTATATAACGTTAACCCCTGATTCAAACCCTCCTCCATGTTTTCCTGCAGGTGAATTGAGCATTCAGATCCAATCATGGCATTGGGGCATTGTACCATGGTCTCCTGGAGGCTGGCTGCAGTGTGGTTTCCACTGCTTTTCTCGTCACTGCTATGGCAAAAGGTGAATCTGCCTGATGTTCAGTGTGAACATGTTTGGTTCATTCATTATCCACAGTCAACAACATATTTGCTGGGTTTAACATGCTAATGATGGATGATGAGCTTGGGATATACTTTTTAAAAATACATTTAATAACAGTGTATCTTGAATTAATACGCACAAGAACATGTGATTTTTCTCTTTTGTACCACGATCCATTTCTCCTCTACTTTCTTCTCTGTAGATACATGCCATCCCATCTTGTCCAGGGAGATGTAGCTGTCCTGGCATTAATGAGGTCCACTGTACGTTCAGACGTCTCACCTCCATACCAAAAACCTTCCCTAAAGACACATCAAGGCTCAACCTGGGGTAAGAGTCAACCAGCATGCATTGGTGTAGATGAACAGAAGATTTGAGACATATTGTGAATGGCAATCAACAGGGGGAAAAATATACACTCTGGAAAAACAGGAAACAGTGTGGAACACCAGAGAAGTGTTTCATTTAGCTAACGAATCATCAGCACCAGCTCTATTGGCTAAAAAATACTAATGAAAGTTCTTTTTAAGAGGACCTAACCTGTCTGTATATATTAACCTGCACTTTTGTTAAAACCAAACACATGCATATGCTCTTTTGTATAGCCATTACAGGGCTTAAGTAAATATGTTTGAATCAGGTCGGCAACAACAAGTGGTGAAATAGCCCCACTATCTTCAAGTCAAATTAGAAAAGTAGTTCATTGTCACCACGAGCCCACAGCATTTTGGCAGAAGCTTTGAGTCGGATTTATTATAAAGAAATACTGCATATTGTGAAGAAACACAGGCTGATGAACACACAAACACACACGCACACAAACACACACACACACCACACGGAGTACAGACGCTCCTCTACTTACGTTCATTTGTTTTACATTTTTTAGATTTTACGTTTGAACTGACTGTATTTTGTAAAAATAAAAATTGTGAGTGAATTTTTGAGTTTAGCGTGCTCTCCGTGGTATGAGACTTTCAAACAATCTTACGTTTGACACTGCGTCCATTGTTTACATGGCGCAAACGACAGACTGAATGTGCCTTTCCTCTTCCTAGTTCATCACGTGTCACCCTTGTGTTAAGAAGTGTCTGTGATCTTTGTGTTTGCACATACATTGTTTTGCGTATTTGTAACCCTAAGCAAATATGGTTGGTCAAAAGCGTAAGTCTACAAGTGATAATGGTAGTCAAAAGAAGCGATGCTTTATAAGATTATAGAATTTATGGATGTACATACAGTATGAACTGAGCCCCTTCTTGTTCGCTATGGTGATGGACAGGCTGCAGTGAGAGCAGGGAACAGGTGGAGGAGAAGCTGCACATGTCAAAAGTTTTGGAGATAAAGTCAGAGAGGCCAGACTGAGATGGTTTGGACATGTCCAGAGGAGAGATAGTGAATATATTGGTAGAAGGATGCTGAGTTTTGAACTGCCAGGCAGGAAGCCTAGAGGAAGACCAAAGAGGAGGTTTATGGATGTAGTGAAAGAGGACATGAAGGTAGTTGGTGTGAGAGAAGAGGATGCAGAAGACAGGGTTAGATGGAGGCAACTGATTCACTGTGGCGACCCCTGAAGGGAAAAGCTGAATGAAAAGAAGATACAGTATGAACGGTCACACATTACTGGAACGTACTGTAACAACTTACTTTCATTTTCACATTACGTTCGGCTGTTGGAACGTAACTAAAACGGAAGTTGAGGAGCGTCTGTATATTGCAAGCTCATTGCTGATTCACGTGAAAAAGCTGAAGTTACATTATAATAGTAGGGATGAGTGAGTACACCACTATCTGTAACTGTATCTGTTCAACCATCTAAATTATCTTTACCCGTATCTGTACTTAGAATGGGCGGGACTTAAACCGGAAGTGTGTGTGGTTTGACCAGAAATGGGTGGGGCTTAAATCGGTACGTTATTTAAGTCTGAAATTGATATGGATTGATCAGAAGTTGCTATATTTATTGTTTATTTTACAAATATTTACAGAATAGCCTCAAAATTGAAATTCAAATCAATGTTTCTGATCACAAGAAAAGAGAGATCACGTGTGTGTGTGTGTGTGTGTGTGTGTGTGTGTGTGTGTGTGTGTGTGTGTGTGTGTGTGTGTGTGTGTGTGTGTGTGTGTGTGTGTGTGTGTGTGTGTATGAGTGTGTGTGTGTGTGTGAATTATTAATTTGAATTGAAGTGAGAAAGTGTCAAACTAGAAGCAAGCAGGAGTGGAGGCGCTGACAACACAAGCAGTTTTAAGCTCTGTCTGGTCAATGCACCGCGTATGTGTAACAAAACAAGAAACAAGTTCACCAGGTAACTTTAAATAGAAGCAAGCTGAAGAAAACCTAAGGAGAGCAATGTGAGTTACAGTGAAGCCGTGCACAGAGAGATCAGTCAATGTCTGTGTGTGTGAGAGTGGGGCAGCGACAGCTATGCTCTGGCTGCAGTCTTTGTAGGGAGGGGTGGCCGCTTTGTGTGACTGGCCAATCACAGAGTGTGAAGACAGTCCGTTATGATGAGGATTTCCTTCACCACGCGCACAAGTATTGATGAGTTTTACTTGTATCATGCTCGTACTTATCAAAAATGCTTTATCCGTACCGGATACTCGTCTGAAACGAGTACCTGGCTCAACCCTATATACTAGGCTTGTCATCGTGGCTTTGCAAACTTAAGCAGGAGGAGCAGCCCTTTATGCCTAGAGTTTCTCTACATGTTCAGGTGGTGTGCATGAAACAGAATGAAGTATGTTACTTCATACATGAAAGGAATGGAGGATGGTCTGAATTTAGGTTGTGCAACATACAATAGCAAAAGTGTACATTAACATGATCTGTAAGCATTGGTGATCTCGTAAGCTGAAATGTTCTCAACACTAGTCCACCTTCCTAACAGGGGAAATAGCCTGCTATAGGTTCACACCATCCATGTTGCGCGACGATTTAATTACACTTCATCTTGGGCTCAGAACAATGATACATAAGTTCATAATTGAACGCAAGTATCATTGGATGATGTATGTAATAAATATACATGCATACATACATCTTCAAATGAACCGCTGATTGTTTAGAAGAAGCAATCCAACACACACAGATTTCTGGTGAACTAGAGATGGGTGTTGGTATCTAATAGCCCACATTTTTTCCAAAGCTGGCATTGTGACAATGGAACATTGCACTCATTTAATTCTTTATGTACTCTGTTACAATGCAGTAGTGATGAAATGTGAGAAATAGCATAATTATGTTTGCCAAAAGTAAATCAAGTTGCATATGAAAATAAAAACAATAATTCTTGCCTAAAAATTATTCAGGTAAAGTACATTTGTACGTACAAATTTGACCTAAACTTTCAGGGATTGCAAAACAAAAAAGAAAAAAGTCAACCGGATAAAACAAATGTGAACTGCAGCATCCTTAAGTTCAAATCCAGTGCGGTGGCCAACCAACTAACCAATAAAATGGTGAAAGCAACGTAAATAAAATTTGCCCGACAGGTCAGAAAACAAATGTCTTCAGCTAATGGCTGTCAGACAAAGTCATCTGACTTTTACCGTGACATTTTGCGAATGAGGACACAATTTCAGGTCCAGGGTTTGCATAGGTCTCTACCATCCCTCCATTGATCCATTCTTTCCAGCTATTGTTTTCACCTTCATTTGAAAGGTCACAGTGCGCAGGCACACATGCGAGCACAGACGGCAAACCAGTTCTAGTTTCCTGTCACTTATGGCCCTTTTTCATCCCAGTAACTGGTTCTGTTTATTTTCTTTCTCTCTCAGCTATAACAGCCTGACAGAGGTGGAAGGGTCAGAATTCAGGATGCTGAGGCAACTGGAAATGCTCATGTTACATGGTAATGACATTACCACAGTACACCCAGGGGCATTTTACAACCTGAGATCTCTACAGGTATAGTATGTGTACCTCTGTGTAGGTTTCCTTGTTTAACCTGATATCTTATAGTATGGTTAATCTAGCATCCTTATATAAAAGGGAACAAGGGCACTTCAGCAGGAGGTGAGCTGACACCTCTCCAGCTACTAGTTCTTAGCCTGGACTTTGGTCAACACTGGACTTGAACTGGCCACCCAACTGGTCAAGTCCCTGTGGACTGAGCTACTGCAGCCATGATTTATCATAAATTCACATATTTTAGTGTTGACTCTTACGGCCAGTTCATTTTTTTTCTTTTATGTTGCAGGTTTCATTTATTGAGCATTTAATTTCTAAAACTAAAAAAAGGTTGAAAATTCAAATAGATGTCTAATTTTGTTCTTGTTTCCAAGAGTAAAGTTGAAAAAGCATGCAGCGATTTCAAATATTCTAAATTCAAGTTCGTTATTGCATATGTGCAGTAGTGGACCAGGGATATAAATCCAAACAGAGCTGGAAGGCACAACATATACACCAAAGACGGAATATCAGATTAGTTGTAATCACAGCCCATCATTAAGAATTTGTTTCTTACAAGATCAGACACCCCTATTTTGTTGAGATGCATTAGTTCCAAAAAAATCCTCCTCAAGAGAATTTAATTAATTAATTAATTAATGTTCAATATCTGTACAAACCTTCTTGTAAACAAGTTTGATTGTTTACATATGTTAAATTTTCCATACCTGGCTATAATCATAGTTGATCAATGCCTAACCTAAATATATAATTAGGCTACAGCCTAATTATACTTTGCGAGTCACAGGTCTACTGGAGCCTATCCTAGCTGACTAAGGCCAGGAGTTGGGGCTCCGTCGCCGGTACATCGTGGGGCCATCTAAAAGACAAACAACCCTTCACCGCACATTCACACCTACGGGCAATTTAGAGCAGTCAGTTCACCTCAGCTGCATGTTTTTGGAGGGACCTTCTCACTGTGAGGTGGCAGCACTACCCACTGCACCACTGTGCTGCCATTGATGTAACATTATAAAATAGTGAACCATGATTGAGCTGCCAAACACCACAAGAACAGGGTTGTAAGTAAATGACGTCCACCCAAATAATTAAGCATATGCTCATTAATTAGGCATATGCTCATTGATTCCTCTGCGCATGCGCGAGCAGGCTGCAGTTTCCGCTGCTCAGAGCGAGTTTGGTATGATTAATTTTGCGTTTTTTTCTATGTTTCTGTGTATATTAGTACAATTTCCTCTGGGATTAATAAAGTATATATCTATCTATTACAAATAATGAGGGTCTTGTTGGGTTGATATTGATCCACTATAATCAAAATTATGCTATTTGCTGTTTCCTAATCTCAAATAATGATAGTATTTTTTTCTGTTTTTTTCTAGATCTTGAAGTTCAGTTACAACAAGCTCACATCGGTAAACCCGGGTCTTTTTGAAGGCCTCGTTGGTTTAATCCGTCTCCATTTGGACCACAACCTCATTGACTTCATAGAACCGTACTCCTTCTCAGGCTTGACCTCCCTCAAACTCCTGCAGCTGGAGGGGAACCTTCTTAAAGAGATCCACCCTCATACCTTCATAACGCTGTCACTCCTTGGAACCTTTTGGACATCTGGACTAAAGTAAGAAATATGATACTTATTTGTTTATTCAATTTGAATCAGTTTTTCGAAGATATTTATATTTGTTCAACTAGAGTTTACCATATTTTTGCCTGACTTCAAAAAGTACTTTGCAAACCAATAAGACTTCTTCAGAAGAGATGTCCTTGTTTACCCAGATACCAGTTAAAAGATGCACAGTTTTGTTAAGTAGCTTATGATACTGCAGAAAATTTACCTCTTTGTAGGTGGGCAGTTTAGTCACCCTGCAAATGAAGAAGTGAAGGAAACACTGTTATGTTTTTGTGTTAGACACTTACACCTGTCAGACAATCTGCTAGACCAGCTTCCTGCTGCAGCATTGAACACAGCACCCAGGCTTGAAATCCTCTCATTACACGGTAACCCCTGGATCTGTGACTGTCAGCTTAACTGGTTGGTCGAATGGAGCGCCACACACAAAGGTAAAACTACATGCATGATTACCTCAGTCTGATTTTATCACATGAGAGCTTTCATTTCTAAAGTTTATGGGAAAAACATTTTTATCAGTGTCATTAATGGCCAAATGAAGCTATACCAATTTATACAGACAGACGGACGGACGGACGGACGGATGGATGGACGGACGGACGGACGGACAGAAAGACAGACAGACAGACAGACAGACAGATACTTTATTAATCCCGGAGGAAATGTCACATATCCACTGCTCAGGCATTACATAATGACATACCACAGGACATACCACAAGGCATACACTACACTAACAGACACATGTAGCACTAACAGGACATATACTACACTTTAACTAAAATATAATCAGTATAAAATTAAAATATAAACATTATAAAATTAAAATATAAGCAGTATAAACTTAAAAGTTCAGCAGTAACTCAATAAATTCCTCAAATTAAGAGCAACTTTCTCTGACTACCACAGTCTCAAAGTGACTAAAACTCCTGAACATTATTTCCCATACAAGCTAACAATGAGAAATCAGAGGTTGCTGGAAGAATCCATAGGTATTTTTTCTGTTAAATTCCACCTTTAAATTCCTAAATGTTTATCGGTACTGATCCAAAAGTACAATTCAGCTACAAACGCTTAAAACCATAACACATGCAAATTTTGGGATAATGTTTAGTACGACCGTGAAACCAAACTATAAACCTTTTGGGCACTATGTCTGGAGGAGGAAGAATGACCCTGGTGCTGAAAACAACACGCTAATCACAGTGAAGCATGGGGAGGCTCAGTGATGCTCTGGGGCTCACACCAGACTTAAGGCCTTCATAAGAAACTACAGATGATTGACAGTGAGGGGTTTAATCATTTAGATACAGAAATTGTCAATAAATTAGCATTTTGTGTTTTATTGAGGAAAAGGTCGTATAGATACTTCTACTGTTTTGGTTTTGTTGATGATAATTTGCAGATTTTGCCAGTAAAACCTATTTTTAAACAAACATATTCTGAAGTTATTTAATTGCTTGGATTTGAAATATTCTTTTGCTCTTGTAATATTTCTCATGGCACATGGGCTTTGTCACGTTGATTATTGCATTGTTAATTTCTGTACATGATTCTCTTCATCTGAAAATAGGATTGTAACTGTGACTACACCTCATTCATAAACACAATCATGTATGAATTTTAACTGAACTCCAACTAATGGGACACAATTGTATCTACATTGTTGCAAATTCTCATCTCATATTAATTAGTGATCTATAGATATATTTGTTTTATCTTGTTCCCCTTCATTTCCAAACTCCTGTCTCAATTTGTTTCTTAGGAGTTCCGTTCCTCTGTTGTTATTTCACCTCTTTTTTCTATTTTTATCACTCTCCAAGGCGTAATAAAGTGTAAGAAGGAACGTGGCCTAAGTGAGACCTGCCCCCAGTGCTCCTCTCCTCAAACCATGAATGGGACCTTATTTCTTGGGCAGAGTCCAGAAAAACTAAGTTGTGAACGACCATCTCTTCGCTCCCCACTCAAACAGTGGAACAATCCCATGGGGGGTGAATCGGAAACAGAGCCTGACCTCCCATACACCCGTGATTTTGAAAAGCCTTTAGGCCAGATCATAATTGTCCTGTCTGACAGCCATGCAAACAGTGCTCAAGTGGCCTGTGATGTGCGCCACCCTGAAAACAATCCACCCATGACTTGGATAGAAAATCCTGTTTCACCTGGAGAACTGTCCATCAATGTATCACTGGTGACTATCCTTGAGTGTGAGATTGACCGAGAGACACTGCAGAATCTGTGGCAACTTGTTGCATACTACTATGAAAGTCCTGCTATATTGGACAGAGGTCAACAAAAGGGAAATGAAAGCAGGGTAACTTACCAATATGCTCAAGTGGTAAATGAAAATTCCCCATATTTTACTGATTTAAAAGGTTATTTGGTAGCAGATCCTTCATGGCTGCTTCAACCCAGAGTAACTTTAAGGCTGAACAGACAGCTAACAACAAGCAAGAAACTGGTAATGGAGTTTTCAACTGACATTACAAAGCAACTCACCAACTACAGAGAACATCAAGAAGACAATGTTGCCTCACAGTCATGGACTTTAATCCACAGAAGTACAGCACAGCGGATTCAGACAGCTCTCGAAGGTTCAAAGGTGCACCTGGAGTGCAGTGTTGTCACTTCAAATCCACAGGTAAAAGTGGAATGGATACTTCCTGACCTTTCTATTATAGAAGATGGAAGGGATGACATAAAAGTCTCTGAAAAAGGAGAACTTGTCTTCTTAAATGCCACACTCTCTGATTCAGGCCTTTATCACTGTATGATCAGAGAGAACATTGGTGTGGACCTGATGTCTTTGAGGCTCACCATAATAGAACGCTCACTCAGTCCTACTGCTTTCAATGGGCAAAAAATTGTAATTGAAAGGGGAAATTCCTTATCTCTTCCTTGTGAAATCTCCTCAGTCCAGCCAAGTCAAACAATGTGGTACCTACCCAGAAAAGAAATTGTTCTTCCCACACAAAAGATGAGAGGAGTAGAAGTGATGGAAAATGGAACTTTGGTGGTAAGGAGATTAACACAAGAAGATGCAGGGGAATACAGCTGTGTGGCCTCAAACCTGCATGGAGTTGACACACTCTCACACATGGTGGAAGTAGTTGGAGGAAAAGAATCTGACAGGTCCAGTGTACGCATTGAGACAGGTCAGGAGAAATTTTCAATTGGTGTGGAGGAAGGTTCTGGAGTAGATTACCAAGAAATATTAGGTCCTTTCGCAACACAGGTCCCTACGAAGGTAAGAACAAGGACAAGAAAACCCAATGGCTTTTCAAAAAGGTTAAGAAGTAAAAATTCAAAGACAAATCCCAGTTACACTGTTAAGACTTTAAATCCAAATCACTGGGCTAATGGAAAGGCCAAACCAAGTACTGCCCCAACAACAGATCAGTCACTGCCAGAGCTCAACACTGTAGCTGTCCTAACAAGTGTATCCACATCTCCCTTTTCATTTTCTATTACTGACAGTTTACCTCATACTTCAGCTACACCTGATACTAATTTAGACGAAACAGACTTCACTAATGACATAAAAGCTAAGACAGAGGCATACTCTACAAACATGAAATTGGACAATGGAAAGTATAGTGTAATCTCAGAAACTCCACCACCTGCAGGAAGCACAGAACCAACCACCCAACCAATTTCAGAAAAATCAGAAACTGTCATAGATGCCAATGACAGTCAGCCAGTGAATCGGTCAAAATATAAGCATTCTGGAGAGAGGAGAAGGAACTACAACTTTTCTCCTCATCAGTCAAACTGGAGAAGGATGCCTTACAGACGGAGAAAACCTCCAATGAGAAGAGTCCGCCCACATTCTGATCCCTACTACCATTCATCAAAGTCCCAAACAGCTTTTCCACCAACAACAAGCACCACACTAACAACAATGATGACTACTACAATTACTACAACTACAAGATACGTTCCAACCATTGAGGAAAACCATGAAACCTTATCTGCTGAGATAGAAACTGCGGAAGATCCAGGTGAATTGAAAGAAGAATATGACGACCAGGATAGTCGTAGTTTGGATGCCATGGAAGATTTAATCAAGGAGCCATCTCATACCACCAATAATATTGACAGTAGTCTTTCCACATTCCTCTCAGCTAGAGGAAAAAATCTCCATGTAGGCAGCTCTCTAAGTAACTATAATTTATCCAATCCAAGCATAGCCACTATTCCTGAGCTAGATAACACCCCTCACCCGAGAGAAAGGTCTGATGAGAATTCTGACTTTAAAAGACAAAGGGCTGACAAAAGATTACACACTTCAGAAAACAACAGAGACAGTAAAAATGCAGAGAGTGAGACGGAGACAGTAACAGCAATGAAAAGGCATGAAAATCACAAACTAAACACAGAAGACTCAGAGAAAGAAATCACACAGAAAGATTATAAAGAAGATAATGAAGCCAAAGTGCCTGAGATCCACCATTTCCCAATAATGCAACCAGTTCACCCCTGGCTTCATCAGAAAAAACAGGGAGGAGGGCAAACCATTTCATCTAAGATGACGCACACAACTCGTAATAGAAATGCAGGAAGTCACAGTGAAGTTAATCCAGAAAGGTATTTCAGTTCTCCCACCATCCCACCGATCTCCCGCTGGCCAACACACCATCATCAAAATCATTACTTCCCAATCTATCCCTCCAGATCTAGTCAAAAGACATTTCCTCATCTAAGGCAGGGTAAGTAAAGCTGCTTAAGTATTATTTCCTTGCTAAATACTGTTTTGAAACTTAAATATGGATGAATATACTATACAAATTTGACCAGATGTTTGCTATCTGCATCAAGGTCCTGGGTCTCCTCCTGACCCAACACGTCACCCTTGGCCCCTTTCCCAACCCTGGACTCAAAATCAAGTTGTCACTAATCAACCAGAGATTAGTGCTGAAACAGCGGTGCTCATACCTACAGTCTCTGGATTAACAGGAAGCTCCAGAATTACACTCTCCCGTCCCAATCTGTCTCATCATCAACAGAATCATCAAGTAGATCTCAGAATGCAAACCAGAGATTCGCTGTTTCTAACAAAGTTAAGAAACAGATACAGACAGGTATGGTGAAGGTTTTTGACTTTACAGTAATATGAGTGTATCTAGGGCGGCACGGTGGCGCAGTGGTTAGCACTGTCGCCTCACAACCGGGTCCGGGTTCGAGTCCCGTTCTGTGTGGAGTTCGCATGCTCTCCCCGTGTCTGTGTGGGTTCTCTCCGGGTTCTCCAGCTTCCTCCCACCTCCAAAAGCATGCGCTTCAGGTTGATTGGCCGGTCCCAAATTGCCCATACGAGTGAGTGTGTGAGTACGTGTTTGTAATTTTTTGTATGTGGCTCCGCGGTGCACTGGCATCGTGCCCGGAGTGTCCCCCGCCTCATGCCCTATGCCAGCTGGGATAGGCTCCAGCTCCCCTTGACCCACTACGGCGGATACAACGGCGGTACATGAAAATGAATGAATGAAATGAATGAGTGTTCCTAAATATTCCCAAAACTTTTTAAGATCATACAAAATCAAAAAAAAGGCACGTCAACAAAACAGAAATGTAACAAGAATAAAATTTTGATTTCAAAGTAAGTTAGTATGCCTTTTCACTGTGTGTTATTAGTATTATAAGTATGTCACAATATGTGCATGCTGCAGAGACACCTTTTATTCAGTGAGACCCTTCAATGAAATAATTCAAATATGCAATGGAGGTTGTAATTAAATGTTTTGATAGTTCTTCAATAAGTTATGTGTGCTTTTTTCACATAACTTTTTCAAGAACCACGTTACTAATGATCAACCAACTAACTTTCTGAGATATGATTTAATTCAAAGTAAATCTGTTACTGCCATAATAATTGGTCAATTGTAATTTGGATTTTTTTCAGGCACAGCTTGATCGCCTTGCTCAGCTGGGAATAACAATAACAACCAAACCTCGCACCAGCTACCGCTCTCCTCCATCCTTGATCACATCTAAACCCAACTTATCCTCACTCAGCCCATACACCCCCAGATCTGCAGCACCAACCACTTTTTATTCTTACACCTCACTACCTTCAAAGTATTCTAAGTCATCATCATCATCATCATCCTCATCCTCATCTGACTCCAACCTAATTCCTCATCTTCCCCCCCCCACCACTGCTAAGGTTCTGCGTGGAAGACAATTGCCTGCAGGAGGTTAGTGCACTGCAGTCTATATGTTTACAATGAAAAAGTGACCAGAGTACACATGATAGAGTTCAATGGCATTATTCCTTACTGTTGCAGAACAAATTAGCTCCCAGCTGTCTACAAATACTACTCCTTTCCCTAAGATGTGGGAAGCTGAAAGCCGTGGGCTAAAACCCCGTATTACAACATTAAGCACAGCTAGTGTGTCAGTACTGGCTGAGAGTGATGTGTTCCTGCACTGCAAAGCAATGGGGAATCCTGAACCTCACATGTCATGGACCAAAGTCTCCACAGGTAAGAAAGAGAAAGGCAGGAAAAAGAAGCAAACATTTTTGAAAAAAAGAAATCCTTTGGAAAACCTTGTTGAGTACTAATACAACAGTCATAGACATTTTCAAATGTACCATAGATAATCATGACAAAAATGATTCAGAATTAAAAAATTCAGAATCTCCCCCTACTGTCACTTTATTCTTCCTTTTGCCTTTTCAGGAGCCACCATACCAGCCAACACCAAGCACGGCCCCCGTTTTGAAGTCTTCAGAAATGCAACTTTTGTCATTAGAAACATCCAGCTTCAAGATAGAGGACAGTACCTCTGCACTGCCCAGAACAGGTTTGGTGCAGATCGCAGCGTCATCACTTTAGCTGTCCAGACCGAAGCACCAAGGATCCATGTACCTAAATCCACAGAAATAGTAGTGTACTTAGGAAAAAGTGTGACTCTTGACTGTTATGCCTCTGGAAAGCCACCTGCACAAATTTCCTGGATTCTTCCGGACAGGACATTTTTACGTGAAGTTGGAACTCGTCACACTGTCCTTTCTCCAATGTCTCTCCTTGAAAATGGAACCCTGCAGATTCATTCTCCTAATTTCTCCAGCAAAGGGGATTATAAATGTATAGCAAGCAATGCAGCTGGTGCTGACACAGTTACCTATCATCTCCGTGTGGCAGCTCTTCCTCCAAGCATCAGTGAAGGAGTGATGGATACTGTGATGATTCAGTCAGGTATAGTATGAATTTTTTTAACATATCCTACAAATCAAAGTTTTAAAAGTTTACCTTGTGTTTTGGCTGGTCGACAAAGATATTTGCAGCGTCACAATAAGTAACTTGACTCACATTTCATCAGGTAGGAGTTTGTATATCCACTGCTCCGTGAAAGGAGAGCCAGAGCCTGCTCTGAAATGGATGCTTCCAGTAGGCATGCACATTAAACCATCACAGTTCCTTGGACACAGGCTGTTTGTCTTCCCCAATGGCACTCTTTATGTGAAGGCTGTTTTGCCAGCTGATTCTGGGAGGTATGAGATGTTTCTTTGTCTTAGTGCATTTTCATATTATTCACTTTTTCTGTCTAGGCATTGTTTAAATGTCTTGTTGAATGTATGCTTATTCAGATGGAAGGATTATACCCTAAATAATAAGATAAATAGTTAGATCACGGAATTCGTTAATCTCGTGTGGTTCGAGGGCGCATGGTATACCAATTGGATTGGCACAAAGTGTTATGCAAGCTTCAGAGTTAACCATTAATGTGTCTAAATTACTCCCCCCCCCAACACTGCTAGCAGATTGACAGTCAGATCAGCCAAAAAATTATGTTGATGTTCAGTGACGTGCATTGAGATTCATGGCTGGTGAGGCACTGATTTCATCATTAGATTTACAAACATATGAACCAACTGTGTAGCTTATTAACCATTTAATAAGCAACAGTGTGTGTGCTTTTTTTTAAAGTCTCAGAGCAGAATTATTTACACATACAAACTGTAACACACAAATAAGCACATTTTATTAAAAAAAAACATTGTTATGTTGTTACCTATGTGTTTTTTTATATGATAAGTTTACTAATAAATGAAGTCCATGTGCAGTTCCTTCTGAACAAATGCATCAAAAAAATTTTGAGTTGAGATATGTAATCCTACATTTTTACAGTAAGGCAAGGCGAGCGGAAAACAAATGAATGGCTGCACTTGACTCGCTGACTATAGATTGTAGTTTACTGTCACTGCTTCTGTGTCCGAGGAAGAAGAATCTTCGGCTAAATCCCTTGCATCACCAGTGCCCCCTACCATGAGGCAGGAGAACTGCGTGCCTCACTTCGTGCCTTATACATTAGCTAAATTATGGAAATTTATTTCATATAGCAAAGGTGTTTGAACATTTTAATAGTGACATATAGAGAAATAGCATTATGGTTTCACTGTATAGCATGCCAGCACAGCTAGTCGAGCCATTACGCAATCCATGGTGAGGCTCAGCTGGCTGGTGCCTCACCACAGGTCCCTTCTCAGTATTTCAGCAGTAAATGGGAAAATTCGATTTTGAGTAAAAATAAACTAAAATTGGTGACATGAAACGGAAAATAACTTTATAATTCACATCACTGGATAAATATAACCATTTAATTTATTTTTTTCATTTTTTTCTTCCATGATGGCAGGTGAAGCTATGCCCTGACCGCATATCACTGTTGATGTTGTTGATCCTTCCACAGATATGAGTGTTTGGCTAGTAATGCTGTCGGCATGACGAAAAGAACTGTCCTATTGGAGGTGAGGCCAGATTCCACCTTCCTGTCCCATCAGCCTCCTGCGTCACTTCCCATGTCTCCCACCCATCGCCATGTTGTACCATCCCGTCAACACTCCGTGTCAGCTATGTATGGTTCGGCTGTCTACCTCCACTGTCCAGAATCCACTGGCTCTAAAAGAGGGACCATCTGGCAGCTCCCCTCCAAGATCTTTGTGGAACATCGATACAGGTAACTTTAACTCATTTATCTGATTTAGTACAATAGTAATCAAACTAGTCACACAGTGAAAGAGCTAAGGTTTCAGGGACTGACTGTTTTAAACCCATTTCTCTCCCCCACCTGCCTGCAGTCCTGAGAGACCAATTAAAGTTTTCCGTAATGGGACTCTAAGGATACTTAAGCTATCAGAGGTGGATGGTGGAAATTATTTGTGTGTCTTTCAGCGTCCCAATGGGGAGGACATGGAGCTCTTCCAGGTATGAACAGGACCAATAATGACTTCAAGCAGGTCTTTTTATTCAGTAAGATTATTTGACTTTAATCAAAGTTAAGGATTAATAAGTTTATCCTTATAGTTTAGTATAGAATTCTGATAGAAGTTACAGCAGATCATTCAGTTGAAATGCAGCTCCCTCTCATCAAATGTATTTTATGTATTTTACTGTCCTTGATAAAATTGACATTTGGAAATAATCATTAATTTGTCCATCTGCCCATCTAATTATTTTGCATGCTGCACTGACGTTATTTAAGTTTATACATTTACTAAACATAGTATTTGTCCAAAATCGTGTCTATATGACCCTCGGCTCCTCCAAAGGTACAGATGCATTTTTTGAATGCTTGGGAAATGTCTGAGAAAACTTAATCCCAAGATGACGCTTGTTTCTTTACTTAAATCTTTGACAGGTAGACGTGTTAATGGCCGCTCCCAGAATTGAACATGTGAGGACGGCACAGATGAGGGTTGCATTTGGAGAAAATTTTCAGGTACTCTTTACTCGATCTCTCTTTGAGACCATCAGGCCACACTTGTCCAATCCGACTGACATGACTGTATCGTTGCTCTAGATCTTGGTGGTGTGGATCAGTGAGTCTATTTTTCGCCCATTCCTAGCGTACAGCTTGATGTCATCAATGTTGAACAGGTGGCTGATTTTTGGACTGCTTTAGAATAGCCACTCTTTGTGGTGATCCCTCTAATGAGGTTCAGGCCTATGTAGAACATCAGTGATGAAAGCGTATGTCCTTGTGATATGCCACAATGGATAATGACTTGAGTCGGCTTTGAGTTGGCCGCTATGGTTGTCTTCCACATTCTCATCGAGTTCTGGATGAAGGCCATTGGGTTACTTAAGCTTCTATAGAGGTCCAGATATTCCAATGTCCATGTGTGTAACATCGAGCAATAGGCTTTCTTGTTGTCGCTTATGCCACTTTTTATGTCACTTATGTTGTCGCTTACTATTGCTTATGCTTGCTCTGGAGGGTACTGTTGGGTTTCTCTGTCTGTAAAAGTGCTTTGAAATGTCTACTGATGTGATTTAGTGTACAGTGAGCCCTCGCGCATTCGCGCATCAGAGCTCGCGACTTCACCTCATCGTGGATTTTTGGTAGGCAGTCACGTGATACCATACGGGCATTCTATTGGCTGACAGCATCCAGAAGTGCACTATGGTCTATGAGTCTCGGGCTTACGTGAGACACAAAAGTGCTTTAAACAGTCGATAAAAGTGTGGGAAAAGGTAATACAGATGGAAGGTGGTTTAATATTATTATGGGGAGGGTCATAAACATTTAAATTACCGTAAATACAAATACTCAGATCATGAGCTGTTGCAGTGAGTCTGTTGGTATCTACTGGAACTTGGTACCCAATCTCTGATTGTGGAGGTGATAATGACATCCACCTCAATGATCTGGCATCCTGACTCTCCCTCTCCATAGCATTGCTGCAGTATTTAATCAATCTTGTGAACACAAAGGATCAGTAAGGTCAATGGTTTTATCATGAGTCTGGATTCTTCCTGATACTTTTCTTTGTACTTCACATTTTCGTTTTCATTTTCATTCCTATTTCCTTTCAGGTAGACTGTGTTGCAACAGGCCTCCCAGATCCAGACGTTTCCTGGAGTCTCCCAGATGGAACTGTAGTCAACAATGTTTTTCAATTAGACAACAGTGGCCTTCGAAGCCGCCGCTATGTTATTTTTGGCAATGGAACTTTACTTCTTCAGCAAATGAGCAAAAAAGATGAGGGTGACTATACTTGTCGTGCCAAGAACAAACTTGGATTTGTTGAAAGAAAAGTGAGAGTCAATGTGGAACCAAATGCTCCAAAAATTAGATTAAAATCCCAATCACTGGTGACAGTAAAGTTGGGAGAATCTGTTACACTGAGTTGTGAGGCAACAGGTGAACCTCCACCAAAAATAATGTGGATCTCACCAAGAAATGAAGTGATAACAACATCAACAGCCAAATTTCAGACCATGCATGATGGGCTGCTAGTGGTGAAAAATGTGAGACTAGCTGATGAAGGGAAATATGCATGTGTGGCACAGAATGTTGCTGGCGATGATGTTAAGAATGTGAGAGTTGATGTTGAACTTCAGCAGCCTTCTATTAATGGAATGCATGGGAAGAGTAGTACAAAGGTTTTGGCGGTTTCCTACCAAACAGTGCTTCTGGATTGCAGAGTGGAAGGGAAACCAGAACCAAGAATCAGATGGGTTACTCCCTATGGACATTCTCTACAGATAGCGTATCTGGGCGGTCGCTTCCAGGTCCACCAGAATGGAAGCTTGGAGCTGAGAGGCTTGAGGAAAACAGATAAAGGAAGATATGTGTGTCTGGCAAAAAATGATCTGGGTGAAGCCACACTTTTGGTTGAATTAGATGTTGCATCATTAGCTGAGAAACCAAGTTTTGCTGCTCCCAATATTGAGATCTTACCAATTAAAGAAGAGGGTGGGTTGTTAAGCCTCGAGTGCCCTGCTCGTGGTAAACCTTACCCAGATTTTACATGGATCCTACCCAACAGGACCATATTAACACCTGGTGTTCGACTCCATCGCTTCACACATCATGTGGGTAATGGAACTTTACAAATCTCTCAGCCTGTTGCAAGTGATACTGGAGTGTACCGATGCCTAGCAAAAAATGTGGCAGGACAAGCAGAGAAACAATATGCATTGGAGGCGGGCAGGAAACCAGCAATCAGGGGATCTTCAGGTATGTAAATGGTTACTTTACACAAATGCAAGCTCTATTCACACAGGGCAAAACCAGTGTGTAACAATCACACATTCAGATTTAGGATTTAAATCCAGATCAGGTAGGCACATGACAGGAGAAGTGGCGATATAGTCTCCACTACATATAAAAAGACAGAAAACAAAAACTAGAATATAAAATATAAAATAAAACAAAATAGTCTTTTTACAGAGTTGATTAAGATTGTCACCCAAACCAAAAATATCAATTGCGATTTCACAAACACTGATAAAATAAACTTTCTGGGTGAAGATGTAATTAATTTTGTTGTGTTCAGACTTTCCAATCTGTTTTTTGTTTTGATGGGCGACCTGCAACCTGATGCACAGAAACATCCGGAAAGAGAAAAATAAGAAAATACAGTCTGAGGGCTGAGTCGCTATAGACACAGACAACACCATACACATTGACTCATAATTGATGGTTGAGAGGGACTGTTCCTGTACATTTCATAGATTTTTAGAAATTACTATTTATACTGCCTTTAAGCAAAAAAAAATCAAAAACAAAGATGAAAACTTCGTTCTTGTATCAAACACATTCAATGTTTTATTTATTTGTTACATTTATACTTTTACTTTTCCAGGCAGAGTAAAAATCACTTTCGGTCTCAATCTCAACTTGCCATGCATCGTTGATGGCTGGCCGAAGGCAACAATCACATGGACCCTGCCTAATGGTCTTGTTTTGGACAAACCTCAGAACATTGGGCGGATATCATTTCTTAACAATGGGACCCTTCAGCTGAGACAAGTCGCCCCCTTTGACAAGGGAACATATGTCTGTAAAGCCTCTAACTCCTTTGGCTCCTCAACCCTATCTTACCCAGTTGCAGTGATGGTCTTTCCACCACGTATCACCAACACGCTGACGTCAATCACAAGAGTCAATCGTGGAACCCAAGTGAAGTTGAGTTGTGTTGCCACTGGCATTCCCAAGCCGGATATTTCATGGACATTACCTGGACGTACAACTCTGGTTTCACATAATCGTTTCACCATGCAGGGAGGGATTTATATGACAGAGGAGGGCAGTCTGGTCATACAGAACCCCGTACTCATGAACTCTGGCATCTATAAATGCAATGCAAAAAACCCACTTGGTACAGACTTCAAAGCTACTTACCTACAAGTGGTCTAAGTGAGAGTTCTTGTCATTTAATTTAGAGAGTCTCACAGCAGAATTCAGACTGAGAATTATCCTGAATTGAATATGCAGTGTACAAAACTGAAATGCCTTGGATAACTTGCAAATCAGTTTCTAATGATGTAGAATTCTAAACTTTGCTGCCAGTATTTTTACATTTTTAACTGTTGTGATTTGTTTCTGATGCAAATGTTGCAGATGTCTTCACATTGTTCATTTTGGACTCACACTTTTATTTCCTAAAATGCATTTTTAACCTGCTGGTTCCTTTCCAGTCTTACCACATTGGTATCAAACACATCCAATGCCAAAGTATGACTGCAGTTCAGTTTGATTTCAATGACAATTTGTTTTCTAACTGTGCAATTTCAGATGTCTCTCTTGTGATGGATGGATGGATGTTAATGTGATGTTTACCCCATGCATTATTATTGTCTTTTTGTAAAATGAAAATGTACAATAGTTTCATTTTTACATGGTAAATATTCAGTTGCCCCGCCTCACGCCCTCAGTCAATGGGGATAGTGTCCAGCTCCCTGCGACCCACCAAAGCGGTTGAAGCAGTAGAAAATGAATGAATGAAAAAAATATTCAGTTGCTAATTTCCCATAGCAGACTTTTGATAAAACACGTGGGAGAGTTTTCCTTGTAAGTTTATGAAGCAAGCACCCCGGCTAGATTATGGCTTTAAAAGATATTAGCATTAAGCTAGCATTTGGTACTAGGTCAATCAGAAGACAGATTCTAGATTTGACTCTTAGAGTTAATGGTACAATGAAAACACACAAACAGCACTTCAGATGCGGTTGGTACCATAAATTAACTTTTGATAATACATACAGTGAAACCCAATATTTACAGTCTGCTGTCATGATCCTGTTTGTTTAGTGTTTTATTTGCTTCCCCATGTTTCATGTCTTGTCTCCCTGTTTTATGTTGTGATCACTCACCCCTGTCTCTGTTCCAGGTTCCTGTCTGCCCTGCCCCTTCCCTGTCTGCGTGCACCTGATCCCTCATTGTGTTTCCCACACCTGTCTCCTATCACCCCCATCAGTCCTGCATATATTCCCCCTTCGTGTCTTGTCTTGTCTCGTCACCAGTTCGTTGTAGTTCATAGCTCTCGTCCCAGCCTTTGTCATAGTCATAGCTTATTGTGTTTGAAGCTTGCTTGTTTTTTGACCTTGCCTTTTTGCCTCCCACCTTGGATACCTCTGCTTGGATTGATTGCTTTACATGTGTAGTGAACCTTGTTCTGGAATAAACCTTGTTTTTTGATTTTACCGCTCACTGTCGTGCACTTGAGTCCTGCCTCCTTGTGCCACGTTCTTGACAAAACGAACTGGCCAGTATGGACTCAGCCGACTCTGATCCGGTTCGTAACGCCCTTCGACTACGGGGAGAAAAGCTGGCCCAACAGCAGGAGCAGCTTACGTCCCTGTGCGCCGTTCTGAGAAAACTGGTGGCTCGCCAGGACTCGATGACGACATCATTGGGCTCACAGGTTAGTCAATTACTCAGTCACCGGCCTCGAGAGGCACCTGCTGTGGCGGCGTCTAACCCGGCCACTCTTCCGGGTTTTGCCTCTGACTCTCAGTCACCGACCAGCGCTGCTTCTTCCTGCCTCAAGCTCTCCCATCCGGAGCGATTCTCCAGGGAATCAGGTGACAAGAGACCATTCAGTGTGAACTACATTTTGAACTGCAGGCTTCAGCGTTCCCCACAGACCAAGCCAAAGTCGCGTTTATCATCTCCCATCTCACTGGGCGAGCAGAGACGTGGGCCACCACTGAGTGGAACCACAGGTCGACAACCTGCTCTACCCTCGCCAGTTTCATTAGAGCCTTCGAACAGGGGTTCCAACACACTTCAACGGGCAGGAAAGCCGCCAGGTCATTGCTTAAACTGAGGCAAGGCAACCGCAAGGTTTCAGATTACGCTATTGACTTCCGCACCCTCGCCTCAGAGAGCGAGTGGAACCCTGCGGCATTGACTGACTCATTCTTTCAAGGACTCTCTGAAGCGATAAAGGACCAGCTGATCTCTGTCGATCTGCCCGGGGAATTGGATTCTCTCATAGCTTTGGCCATCAAAATCGATAAAAGACTTGCCGAACGGGACCAGGAATGGGGACGATTTCAGGTTCGCTCATCGCCTCGTCACGGGTGGACGAGTGACTCCCAGAATCGGCCGAGTCACAATCGTCCACCGGCAACCAGCTTGGTTCCCGTCAACTACCCCATGGAGGAACCCAAGCAGCTGGGTCGTATTCACCTGACCATTGAGGAGCGTCTCTGCCGACAAAGGGATGGCAGGTGCCATTACTGCAGACAGCTGGGACATCTCCTAAATGCCTGTCATGTCAAGGGAGCCGGGGCACATTCCAGAGAGCAGATTAAGGTGAGCAGAAGCTGTGTCATTGGGAATACAGCCCAATTCCAGCCTCAGGTGGAGATTGTTCCTGAGTCTAATTCTCTTCTGGTCTCTGTGTTCATTGACTCTGGTGCCGATGCTAACTTTATGAACTCTTCCCTAGTCAGGAGATTGGGGTTGAGAAAGTTCACTCTACAACGCCCCCTTGAGGTTAAAGCTGTAGATGGCACCCCTCTGGGCAGGATCACTCATCGTGCTCAGTCCGTTAAGCTTATTTTCCCGGACTCTCACACGGAGAAATTAAGCTTCCGTGTTTTTGACTCTATGGCTCATCAGGTAATTTTAGGACACCCATGGCTCAAGGCCCATAATCCCAATTTTGATTGGGATAACAGGAAGATTACCTCCTGGGGACCTAATTGCGTGGATTCTTGTCTCCCCAATTCCTACAGTTCTTCCTCTGTCACTGATCTCTCAAACCCTGATATTGTTAACGTGCCACCATGTTACCATGACCTTGCTGAAGTTTTTAGTTAGGTTAAGGCCACGTCTCTGCTACTGAACCGTCCGTATGATTGTGCTATTGACTTGTTGCCAGGTAGCACCCCACCCAGGGGTAGGTGGTATTCTCTCTCTGCTCCAGAACACAGGGCCATGGAGGACTAAGTGAGGGACTCTCTCTCCGCTGGCAGCATCCGTCCCTCCTCATCCCCTGCTGGGTCTTGTCCTTTTTCTTTTTCTACAGAAAAAGGACAAGACCCTCCGACCATGCATAGACTACCGCGGCCTAAATGACATTACGATTAAAAACAGGTACCCTCTTCCCCTCATCTCTTCAGCTTTTGAGTTGTTGGAGGGGGCCAAGATTTTTTAGAAACTTGACCTCCGCAAAGCATACCATTAGGTGAGGATCAGAGAGGGGGATGAGTGGAAAACTGCTTTTAATATGCCCTCGGGCCATTACGAATATCTTGTGATGCCTTTTGGTCTCACAATGCTCCTGCAGTGTTTCAGAACCTGGTGAATGATGTACTCCGAGATATGCTTAATGTTTTTGTATTTGTTTATTTGGATGACATCTTGATCTTTTCCCCTGATGAAGAGACCCACACTCACCATGTCCGCTCAGTGCTTCAGCGGTTGCTTCAGCATCAGCTATTTGTGAAAGCGGAAAAATGCGAGTTTCACAAACTCTCGGTCTCATTCCTTGGGTTTGTGCTTGCTGAGGGGGAGATCAGGATGGATTCTGAGAAGGTTTCTGCAGTTGCAGAGTGGGCTACTCCCTGTTCACGCAAAGAAGTCCAAAGGTTTCTGGGTTTTGCCAATTTTTATAGAAGGTTTATTCGCATTACAGCTCCATAGCTGCACCTCTGCATGACCTGTCTTCTCCTCACAGACCTTTTGTTTGGAGTCTAGAATGTGAAGCAGCATTTTGGACTCTTAAGAAGAGCTTCACTTCCATCCCTGTTCTCATCCTCCTGGACCCCAGCCAGCAGTTCGTGGTAGAGGTAGACGTTTCTGACATCGGGGTTGGGGCAATCCTCTCCCAAGCCTGTTCCAAGGACAGTGACGCACCTTGGAATAGACAGAAACGCACCCCTGTGCGTTTCTGTCAAGAAAACTCTCTTTGGCCGAACGCAATTATGATATCAGTGACAGCGAACTGCTGGCTGTCAAGGTGGCCCTGGAGTGGAGACACTGGCTGGAGGGAGCTGCTCAGCCTTTTCTGGTATGGACAGACCATAAGAATCTGGAATACTTAAAGACTGCTAAGAGTCTTAATGCTAGGCAGGCTAAGTGGGCTATTTTTTTTAGTTGATTTAATTTCACACTTGCCTACCGACCTGGGTCAAAGAATATAAAGCCTGATTCCCTGTCCCGTATGTTTGCCCATGATCATGTCGATCCTGAACCAAAGGCCATCTTACCTGAGACTTGCTTTGTCACTTCTCTTTCTTGGGAGGTAGAAGACAAGGTTAAGTCGGCGGCCGATGGTGTCACCGTTCCTCCGTAGTGTCCTGATGAAAAGCTCTTTGTGGTTCGGGCTCTCAGAGGGGAGGTGATTCATTGGGCCCACACCCATAAAACTGTCTGTCACCCTGGTATTAATAAGACTTTGTTTGTTGTTCAACAACGTTTCTGATGGCCCAAGATAACAAGAGATGTTACTGACTATGTCAACGCTTGCCCTATTTGTGCCAGTAACAAGGTCTCTCACCAGAAACCTTCTGGAGAACTCAGGCCCTTGCCCATTCCTCAATGCCCCTGGTCCCTGGGCACCACAGTCAGTCTCTCCTCCGGATTCCACCCGCATACCAATGGGCAGGCTGAGCGGCTCAACCAGGACCTGGAGACCGGCCTATGTATCACGCCATCCCAGAACCCCGACACCTGGTCACAGAAGCTGGTTTGGGTCGAGTTTGCCCACAATACTCTTCAATCTGCTTCCACTGGTTTGTCCCCTTCCATATTGTTCATGGTCATCAACCATCTCTGTTCCCCTCTGTCATCTCTGAGTCTTCGGTGCCCTCTGCTTTGGCCATGGTGAGGTGCTGTAAGAGAACTTGGGCGCGGGCCCGCCAGAATCTCCCAAGGCAATCCGCCATCTACAAAGCAGCCGCAGACTGAAAGAGAACATCCGCTCCATGTTACAGACATGGCCAGAAGGTTTGGTTATCTACTAAGAACTTACCTGTTCGAGTGGAGTCCAGGAAACTCGCTCCCAGGTTCGTCAGTCCGTTTCCCATCGCCAAACTCGTTAATCCGGTTACAGTCCAGCTGAAGCTCCCAAGGTCTATGCGAATCCACCCCACATTTCATGTTAGCCATGTCAAGCCTGTCAGGACCAGTCTCGTCCCTCCGGCCAGACCCCTTCCACCCGCCTGGTTCATTGATGGCGACTCGGCGTTCACCGTACACCTGTCTGTTCACCGTCGGGGCAGGGGGGTTCAGTACTTGGTCAATTGGGAGGGCTATGGTCCTGAGGAACGCTCCTGGGTCCCGTCCAGGTTCGTCATGGACCCCTCCCTCATCCTGGATTTTCATGCCGCCCACCCTGACACTACTGGGCCTTCAGGGGCCGGCCCTTGAGGGGGGGGTACTGTCTTCCTGTTTTATTTTGTGATCACTCACCCCTGTCTCTGTTCCAGATTCCTGTCTGCCCTGCCCCCTCCCTGTCTGTGTGCACCTGATCCCTGATCCCTGATCCCTGATCCCTGACCGCTCACTGTCCTGCACTTGAGTCCTGCCACATTCTTTCCACACTCTGTGCCACATTCTTGAAATCTGCAGAATATTAAATAAGCTACTAAAGTGTATTTAACATTTCTGATGCATCAATAACATTTAAAATCAGGCAAAACCCAGTCCTAATTTTACCCCTTATAGCAGTAGTACCACACAATATTTAATTCGAAAGAATGAACGCACGAAACTGTCCAGCATGTGTACCTCAAATGTGGAATCCAAGTTATCAATTGTCCATGGGCTAGAAGCCGTAAGGTGCAAGGCTGTGCGTGTGTGGGTGGGGTTGTAGAAAGTAGAAAAATACCACAAATAAAACTTGAAATGGTCAAAGGGGCGGAGCTGAAGGGAGTCCGGGTTCAGATTTGTCAGCTCTGATTGGTTAAAACGGACGATGGACAATAAAATACAAGATGAATACGACTGGACGGATTCTGGATTAAGTCTTTGATTGAAGCAGCTACTCCTTGTGCCTCTCCTCACTATTTCTTTATTTTATTTTTATCAGAGAGTGTTAGCCTGCGGGCTAATCAGGTTAATCAGTTGTGTCTGCTACCCTCGACACTCCCTGCTCTCTCTCCTGCATCTTCCTCGCTGGTTTTATTGGAGTGACACAATTGGCCCCCCGTGACCCCCCAGGTAAGGGCGTGATGATGCATCTCCACATGACAGGAAGTTACACACAGGTATGGGATATATTAATAATGAACATAAAATAACCACTAAATTTTATAAGAGTAGATTTTCACCCCGGTTACACTCTCCCCGACTTAAACCATGCACGTCCCGTTGCATGCTAAACACTAAACAACTTCTATGGATGGCACGTCCTGATGTTATTACAAGCTGTGTAATACCATGTGAACTACAGATACTAAGGCTTTACCAAGTGCGATATACTTGAGTTAGTCAGGAGCTATTCATTGTCAGGTTGAATGTCTGAGAGTAGAGTCATGGTTAACTACGTCAGTGGCAACTAATGGCTCTGTGTCAGTGGCAAATAATGGCTCTGCGTCAGTGGCAAGTGGTGGCTCTGCGTCAGTGGCAACTGGTTGGCATGACTCTTCAGATGGAATTTTGTCCACTGAACTCATGGCAGGTATAATTACAGCTAAAGGTACAGGTAAGTCTACTGGTACGATCTCAGGTAAGTTCTCATTTTGCGATTCAACGGTAAGATCTTCCCCCACCCTTGATTCCTCTTCAAATTCCACTGCTGAGACCACAGGGTTGACAGACAGAGGAGTTGGAGGACTGCTTTGGTCAGCTACACTTGATGAAGAAGGAACAGGAGCTGGAATGTCTTTCTCCATGGTGAACTGGAATGCAGGTAAGTTTGGATTTAGTGGAACAACAGCCTCACAGTCGCCATCAACAGCAAGATAGTCTAAGGAGCTGTCAGCATCTTGACTGCAGTGATCAACAACTTGACTATAACGAGTACATGGTCTTGTGGCAGGAACTGTTTCACATGATGCCTTATGATCTTCCTTGGATGGAAGGCCACCATTCAAGGAAGACAGGCTTCACTTTGTAGACTGGAAGCTCACCAGCTCTGCTAACCACCACAAAGATGTCCTGTTCCCACTTGTCAGACAGTTTGTGTTTTCCTCTGAGAAGCACAATCCTCACAAGCACTCAATCACCCACTTCCAATGCTGCTGGTATGATTCTCTGGTCGAAAAGTGTTTTGTTTCATTCTGCTGGTTTATGAGCGTTCTCTGAGGCAGTGATGTGCTGTGAGGTTCATGGCTGGTGAGGCACCGACGTCATCATGATCACGTGATCAGATTTACAAAAATATGAACCTACAGTGTAGCTTAATCACCATTTAATTAGCAAAACAGTGGGTTATGTTAAAGACTCATCGTAGACTAATTTACACATACAAACTGTAACACACAAATAAGCATATTTGATTAAAAAAACGTAATGTTGTTACCTACCTATTAATATGTCAGGTTTACTTGTAAATGAAGTCCATGTGCCGCTCCCTCTGATCACGTCACACATCAATAACTTATTTGCAGAAATTGTCCGTATCTTCCGTCAGTTTTTAATATTTAATCCTCCATTTGAATAGGCGAGCGGAAAAAAAAAAATTGCTGTACTTGACTTAATGTAGATCGTAGCCTGCATTCACTTATTCTTCGGCTGAGGAGTCCCAAGCTGAATCCCTGGGATCACCAGCCGACCTATCCATTAGGCCTCACCCATGCCTTTTCACAGCGGTTTCAGGACCGCTCAACTCAAGAAAGACGTTACACACATGCAACTGTTGACACAAAAACACTGTACATGATATACATTAGCTAAATTACGGGAATTTAGTTTATAGAGCAAACGTGTTTGAACATTTTAATAACGACATATAAAGAGATAGCATGACGGTCTCACTGTATAGCTACCAGCACAGCTATCTGAGCTATTACGCAATCCATGCTGAGGTTCAGCTGGCTGGTGCCTCACTGTAGGTCTCTGCTCCGTATTGTAGCAGTAAATGTGAAAATTTAGCAATTTTGAGTAAAAATAACCTAAAATTGGTGACGTTAAATGGAAAATAAGTTTATAATACACATCGCTGGATAAATATTAGCATTTCATTTATTTATTCGATTTTCCTTTTTTTTTTTTCATGATGACAGGTGAGGCCATGCCTCACCTGCCTCCCCTGACCGCACGTCACTGCTTTGAGGCTATTTTGAAACTTTCTTCCAGGCATGACTTCTGCCCTTGA
Organism: Antennarius striatus; assembly: GCF_040054535.1. Lineage (NCBI taxonomy): Eukaryota > Metazoa > Chordata > Actinopteri > Lophiiformes > Antennariidae > Antennarius > Antennarius striatus. Next base: position 19,307,311 of record NC_090785.1, on the reverse strand, counting down.
ACGTATTGTGAATGACTCTTGTGCTTTGTCCCCTGCAGTGGTAGTCCAAAAACCATGTCAACAGGTAGACAGGTGTTCGGCCAAACATTAATTCATAAGGTGCATAACCAGTAACATTGTTCTTGGTACAGTTATATGCATGACATAATGGTTTCACATAGTCCTTCCATTTTGACTTTTGCTTCTCTTCAAGTGTACCAAGCATGTTAAAAAGTGTCCAGTCGCTCCACAGGATTGCTTCTGGGATGATACGGTGTGGTTCGACTCTTCTGGATTCCTGCAACTTAACACAATTCTTTGACCAATTTAGACTCAAAATCTGTTCCCTGATCAGTGTGGATACGCTCAGGGATGCCATAATAGACAATAAAATTGTCCCATAAACACTTTTCCACAACTTTTGCCTTACGATTTGGCCTTGGAAGGGCTACAGCGAACTTGGTAAAGTGATCTGTTAGAACATGAAAGACCTTGGCATTACTTGAGTCAGCCTCAAAGCTCAGGAAATCCATGCAGAGCAACTCCAGGGGACGTGAGATGGTGATATTGACGAGTGGTGCACTCCTCTCAGGAAGGGTTTTTCCTTCACACACAGCGGCCACAGGTCCTAATCTTTTGTTCGACGTCCGCAGCCATGGGGCGGCAGTGACATCCACCTGCGGCATCCGCAGCCAAGGGGCGGCAGTGGCTCAGCAGTAAAGCATCAGGGGGGTAGAGTGGGTCGTCCAATGTTCCAAGATCAGCGGTTCGATTCCCACTCCTGCCCAGCTGCCTAGAGCGTGAGCCGACAGTGGGAGTCTACCTCCCCCTGCATGCCTACAGGCCCCCTTGTGTGTGTTTGTGTGTGTTACAGGGGCTTCTACATAGTAACATACGTATCTGCATGTGTTTGTTTAAAAAAAACTAGAGTGTGCTCTTAATTACCCTTCGGGGATTAGTAAAGTATACAAATTTAAATTAAAATCCTACGCCAGTAGAACCGTGCACGAACAAGATCAAGGAGTGCAACTGACTCCAAGGTGGTCCATTCTCGCAATAAGGGAGGGAGTTCGGGCAGTTCCACTGGACTCAATCAGGGTCATGCAACACTGACTAGAATCAACCAGCTGAGAGGCTTTAACCAGCTGACTCTGGCAGATTGCATCAACAACGTCAGTAGCAATGACATCAGTGTCTGCAAGATGGTGGGATACAAACTGGTGAATAAGCTCGGGATCTTTGGGTGAGTCTTTGGCAGGGGCTGTGTCAGGTCGCCGGGAGAGTGCGTCTGCATCATAGTCGTGCTTTCCGGCTCGACAGAGCAACTTAAAGGAGATGTGGAAAGAGCAGCCAACCAATGATGACCAGTAGCATCCAACTTGGCCGAGGTCAGGACATAGGTCAGGGGGTTGCTGTCTGTCACTACTGTGAACTCTGCTCCATACAGATGGTCATGAAACTTATTGGTTACACTAATTAAATGATAACCAGACAGTAATAGTGTCACAATTCAAACAAGTGTATGTGTCCTCAACCAATGCATTTAAGATGATGAGAAGTGAATCTTTTAATTAACAATGATGAAATTCCAACATACTGCTTCTCTTAATCGTGTATCAGATAATTAATTATTGCATGTACGAATGTCATTTAATCACATTCAAGTAGACCTGGTGTGACGTTGCAACCAACAGTTGAAGAACACAAATAAAAAACAAAAGTACATTCAACAAATAATATGTAGGTCAAGTGTAATTTTTTCTCAGTACAAATAAAAAAAACTTACTTCAAAGGTATAGGACTGTTTCCTTTATTCCTCTGGATGACTGATCACCTGTTCCAATGGTATATCTGCCCTCAGAAAGGCCCCTCATGCTCTGAGGAGCTTAACGTGTACACTCACATGCACTAACAAGCTTGTGTAGGCTCTACGGAAAACAAAGCAGGGGACTGAAAATGTCCACAAATGTGTCCCACAAATTTTACTGATGTTATTCTCTGTTCAGGATACCATTACTTCACTATGGCTTCATACAGCAAACAGCTGTTTTATTAAATACTGTATATTTAAAGTCAGATAAGATGACTTTTCACTAAAATAAAAATGTGTTTGTCGGTTATAATCTAAGAACAATTTAGGTATGAGCTGCATTATGCTTGGAGCAGTAATTGTTATGTATTTTATGCTATTAGATTTGGCACAGGTTTGATGCATCACAACTGCATAAAAAAGTATGGATCCAGAACATTATTATGAATGCATTGTGATGTGTGTATCCGTGTAAATGAAAGCTATGGTTCCTTATTAGATTGCAGTCAGCAGAATGTGAATGTCCCAATGAGACACGATTTTAGTCAGACAGGCCTTTGACGGAGGAAGAAGGAGATCTTTGTCAGACAAAAGTACTGCATTGTTCAACGCAATGTGAATATGCCTGTGCAAGTGAGGCAGATATAATGTGTGTCTCTTTGAAAGATGCTGTGTATATCTATGAGAAAGCGTCTGTATTGCATGTTTGTCTTTATTTTTTCTTTATGCAAAGCAGCTCATACAAGGCAGCCCTTCAGAAAGCTGATTTACTTTCTTTCTAGTGCAGTACTGTACTTAAGATGCAAATTGAATCCATTCCCTGACTGAGCTCGTAAATCATAAACTCGTAACTCAAACGAATCATCTGCATTTAAAATAACTAAAATCATTTTAATCTGTTCCAGCGTTGTAAAAAAAAAAAGCTTCAAACCCCCTAAATTATGACAGAACGTATTTTTTAATCAACTAATAGACGTGCATATTTTAACTGCATGTTAAAGGGACAGTGAAGGTAATTTTAAGTGATATACATGTTATTCATCATTATGAAAAATAGAATTTTTTTAAAAAAATGTGTAGCATCATCCCTTTGGTCAGAAAAGCTTAAAATCTTTGCCACAGCAGCTTCCGCATTCAGTGGTCACGTGGGCGTCATATACACTATGTCACTGGTGCCCAACATAGCTTGGCAGCCATAAGAAACAATGCAATCCACATCGCGATTAACTCCAAAAATGTCATGGCTACCTGCGCGGTGAACGGTTATGTCACCAGAACATTAAGAAAACACAAAGACAAGGACCTATCGTTCTTTACAACACCTTCTGGGAATCTAGGAAGGAGATGGAGAGCACCGATAAACCGGGTCAATATGACCAAGGATCCGAGGATCTGTCATGAGCACTTTTACCTTGGAGGAATTCCATTGAGATTTGATCATTTTCAGACAACCCATATTATATATTCTGAATTCCCAAGATTTAGTGGATAAATAATGTCTGGAGCTACTGGAGGTATTGTATAAATGTTTTTATGACCAGATTATCGTGGGATTATGGCACTGGTAAAAAAGTAAACAATATAACTAGACAGTTCATTTTACTGAGATTTGTGAAACTGAAATAAAACATACAAAAACAGCATGTCGGGCCCTGATCCTTATACATTCGTAAATACAAGACATATTGATATAAACTAGAGTTGTTATGAATTCCACACAGTCCACCAGTAAGAGATGGCCTCTAGCTCAATGCTAACATAATATGAAAAATACCATTGACGGGCTAGCGCTTTAGCATCGGTAGCGCGATTAACTTTCCCATACACATAGTAAGAAGAAGAAGAAGAAGAAGATACACTTTATTGATCCCCTAGGGGAAATTACATTTGTCACTCAGGTGTACATTTGTTACATTTTTTGTGTTAGTTTTTCACACACACTATGTATGTACAGGCCCCTGAAACAACCACAGCACACAAAGGGGCCTGTAATCATGCAGTTAGTATACAAACACAACATCAAGCTGTACATCGGGAGGCAGAGTGACGGGCAGCAGCTTCCTGGAGTGCGCCCCAATAGAGCAGCTTGTAAGGGGGACGGCGCCTTGCTCAAGGGCGCCTCGGCAGTGGCTGGGGGGTGAGCTGACGCCTCCTACCGTCAGCTCACACTCCGGAGATGTTCTGGCGGGAGCGGGAATCGATCCACCGATGGCTGGGCGATCTGTCTTCAAGACCTCTGCTCTACCGCTGAGCCACTGCCGCCCCAAAACGGGACATTATAACTCGTTGGATATCTCTGTCAGGATATGATTCAGATGAAGACAACTGGGATGAGTCGCTAGATGGTTTATTGTGTCATTACAGTAAACCATCTAGGGACTCATCCCAGGTTTTCCATTGATGGTAGTCGGTAAACGGAAAATCTCATTGACCGGCTACCGATGCTAACGCGCTAGCCGGTCAATGGAATTTTCTATATTATGTTAGCATTGAGCTAGCCGCCATTCGTTACTGTTTGGACTGTGTGGAGTTAATATTCTTAGAAACGATAGGCCCTTCTCTTTGTGTTTTCTTGATGTTCTTTTGACGCAACCGTTCACCGTGCAGGTAACCATATTTTTGGAGTTAATCGCGTCGTGGATTGCATTGTTTCTTTTAAGCTTTTCTGACCAAAGGGATGATGCTACCCATATAAAATTTATTTTTTCTTCTATTTTTCATAATGAGGAATAACATATATGTCACTTAAAATTATTTTTACTGTCCCTTTAATTCTACTCAAGTTACGTAAACAATGATAAAGTCAAGAAACGCAAAAGTCATGACAGCACACAAGCTATGTCTTTACTCCATGGAGAAGAAGATCTGATCTCAGCTGATGTGGTATCCATCAGGCAACACGCGAAAAAGAACAAGATGAGAACAGCGCAACTGCAGCATGGTGGTGCAATGGGTAGCCCTGTTAACTCACAGCAAATATCCGTTTTGGGGCGTTGCGCCCAGAGTATGCCTCGCCTCACACCCTAGGCCAGCTGGGATAGGCTGCAGCTCCAGCACAAGCAGATGAAGCAGCTAGGACAATTAATGAATGGGTTTGATCCCTTTCTTTGTGGAGTCTGTATGTGTAAATAAGCCAGGTATTTTGTTACCATGGAGTATTTGTTGATGTAACAACGTTAACATATCATACCACCCTGACATTATTTTGATTGTTTTGGACATCGGTAATCACAAAATAACATGAATGGAGTTTGACCCACTGCAAACTCATTCTGACAACATCGTTGGGATGCTATCAGCAGTGGTGGACAGTAACAGAGTAAATTTACTTAAGTACTGTACTTAAGTACAGATTCTGAGGATTTTTACTTTACTCAAATACTAGAATTCTTTCATACTTATTACTCTTACTCGAATACATTTCCAAGGCAAAGATTTTTACTCTTAATCGAGTTAATTTCTGAGAAGGCTCATGAATACTCGTTACTTTTAGTTTGCCTGTTGTTGGTTTTTTTTGTCCCCCCGTAAAATGCAATTGGCCACACGCAGTGTTCGTCAAAGAAGGAAACCTAACAGTACATGTTCTCCACTGGGATTTACGTAAAAGCGGAAATACGTCATCCCCTACCCACTCAACTTAAAACAAGACCATGGTGGCAATGGCGACTGCCGAAGAAGCCTCCGTTGAATCTGATGAACATGATGAGCCGGAGTTTTATGAGGCGGAGGAAGAAAACTCATGGCCTCATCTTAAAGATATGTTTGAGTTTGTAGAAGTGAAAAAGGACAACACGGACTCAGACAAGAAAAAGTATATTTTCAAATTCTTATTGTGTTTGCCAAAGAAAAACTGACAAAAGTCACACCTAGAGACCTCTTATCACTTAATTTTACAGTACTACAGACTGACAGAGACTGGCGGACACAGGGCCACAGAGACACACAGACTGGGGGGCAGGAGGAGACACACAGATTGGGGGGGGGAGACAGACAGACAGACAGGTGGGGGGAGACAGACAGTCTGGGGGAGACAAATATTGTGGTACTGGGATATGTCCTTCCTGTAAACATTGAGTTGTTGAAGGCAGAGATTTAGTTTGTTGTAAAGCAGTGTTTCTCAACCAGTAGTCTACCAGTGTGTCCTTTAGGCGTTCCAGTTGGCCCCAGTTAAACGAGTTGGTTGGGCCTGTATGGCTCCATTTGGTCTTGTGTGTGTGTGGAAGGGGGGGATTGTTTAATAAAATGTGAAAATGACATTATTGTCCTCTTTGATGATTCCATTAATTTTATTTCCATTTTTATAGATGTTGGGGAAGGCTTGGTACAGTATAACATAACAGTTCTACAGGCAAGCACAGCAGTGCAGGTGGTTTCAAAGAGTTTTTTCTAAAACAAGAGATACAAGGTACTATATATAAAATTGTAAGATGACAGTCAGGTCCATTCTCATCATAGATAAAAAAAAAGAAAAGAATTTACTCTTACTTTAAGTACATTTAAAAGCAAGTACTTTTTTACTCTTACTCAAGTAATGTATTGACTGGGCTACTCTTACTTGTAGCGGAGTAAATTTTGACCAGAAGTATTTGTACTCTTACTCAAGTACTGGGGTCAAGTACTCTGTCCATCTCTGGCTATCAGTGGGTCTGCTAGAAGGTGGCACTTGGTCAACAACTCTTCTCCATACTAGTATTTACTAGTGGATTTATTACCATGATGTTTTTTACCCTATGTTCATAATTGTTAAGTGATAGATAATTAGACATTTTTGGTCTTCAGGCTTGGCAACCATTGGATAAATGGCACTAACTGTTAGTACATGAGGTTTTCAGGATGAATGGGTGTTGTTGTTGTTTTTGGTAATACACGTGGTGACCTCCGGACCATTCATCTACTCTCACCATTACATCAAATATTCCAATAGACAACCAGTATCTTGGTCTATGATTATGCGTTCACCATCGTCTTGTCCTCTCATCAGGGTTATCTCATACCCAACAGCCCTCCCTGCCAGACAAGCAGCTGCTATTAATTCTGCCTCGCAATGCTGGCTGGGTGTGCAAAAAAAGAAAATAAAATCGTGCTAAAACAGCCAAAGTCCTCAACTGCGGCTGCTGTGTCAATATTGAAACAAACACTCTTTTTCACATGGACTTGGAGGAGGACTTACTTCACTGTTAATGATCTATTATAACATTGCTTTGAATGCCCTCTGGTATTCCTGGAGTGACAAACTAATTAGGCCTAGAATTCAATGACACCACAATGCTTTCTTTATAGCCATGTCGGCTTATGGAATGTGAAAATGTCTGTAGCTGATCAGATCAGCTGATTTAGACAGCCAAACCCCACGAAATGCTCCACTCTCGTTGGATTTAGTATTACTACTTCAGCTCAGTTATATTGATGATTTTTTTCCCCGTTATTATATGTTATCTGTAATCAAATACTCAATTTGTCTGGAGATCAGTCCATAGCTACAAATGCATTGTGTCCCAGAAAATATAAAGCTGACAGAACAAAAATGATATGTCCTGTTATTATTAATGCTACCATTACAATTAATAATAATGATTGAAAATGTTATTTTATTTTGTTCTTTTGTTAGCACTGTAAAAAAAGAAATAATACACTAGAACAGGTTTTGATTGTCCTACTGAAATAGTTTGCTTATGGCACCATAAAGTCTATATGGTGTATTTTAACCAGCTACCATGTGGAACATAAACTCGCAGATTAGTATTTATTCCACTTCCATGTCTTAATTACTTGTATTTACTTGCATTTGTTGTTCACATGAAGTCTTTGAAAGATATGATCCTTTATTTAAGTGTCTGAAATGTATCTGAAATGTGAGCAAAGACCTAAGAGGATGAGGAGAAATGTATTGGTGTGTTGTGTAAAACAAAATGCGTGACTTTTTTTCTGCATGAAAAGTTGCTTACAAAAAAATGATTGTGACTTATAAGTTATTTATTGTTTTTACTAGCATCATGTTTTTTTTGCAGTAAAATGGCATCATTTGCAGTAAAATGTAATGTATCTGCATCTTTCTACTAGTCTTTTTCGATGCGAAGTAATTTCGTCCTAAAAACAAAATCTGATTTTCCTGCGTGTTGCGTCTCCCTTAACAGTTAGAACCCGTCGCTGACAGAGAACATCGCTGGTATTGTTACATCTCTGCTCTCCATCCTCTCCCCTCCCTTCACCCACCCGGTCCACCCACTCCGCTCCCCACACACACGCACAACAGTCGGCACATCGTTTTGCGCATCGCCTCCTCCGGCATTATGACCAACGATTCCCCGGAGGCGGAGAGCCGAGCTCCACGCGGAGGAGAAGGGAAAGGAGCGACACGCAGACACCGCACAGACGACAATGTCACCATCCTGACATCGTCCATGGATTTCCACAGAGCCGGCCGGAGCCGCGCCAGCAGCAGCGGCACCGACGCCGCGCCGAGCCTCACGTCTTCAGTGGACATGAGCAGCTCCTCCCTGGAGCTGAGCATCCAGACGCGGATCTTCAAGATCATCGTCATCGGGGACTCCAACGTGGGGAAGACGTGCCTCACCTTTCGCTTCACAGGAGGAAGCTTCCCCGATAAGACCGAGGCCACGATCGGCGTGGATTTCAGGGAAAAAGCGGTGGAGATAGAAGGAGAGACGATCAAGGTAAAAGCGATGGGCTGGATGTTGATTCGTGGTGTTTCTCTCCTTCCTCCTCCTCATCCCCCTCCTCCTCCTTCCTCTTCGTTTTATTGACAAGCTGCAGCTCAGTCAGCTCGCGCGCGCGCACGCACACACACACACACACACACACACACACACACACACACACACCTATCTGTCTGTCCGTCCGTCCGTCCGTACGTCTGTCTGTCCGTCCTTCCATCCGTCCATTCATCTATCTATTTATCTATCTTCTTTTCCTTTCAGCTTTTCCCTTCAGGGGTCACCACAGCAAATCAGTTGCCTCCATCTAATCCTGTCTTCTGCATCCTCTTCTCTCACACCAACTACCTTCATGTCCTCTTTCACTATATCCGTAAACCTCCTCTTTGGTCTTCCTCTAGGCTTCCTGCCTGGCAGTTCAAAACTCAGCATCCTTCTACCAATATATTCACTATCTCTCCTCTGGACATGTCCAAACCATCTCAGTCTGGCCTCTCTGACTTTATCTCCAAAACCTCTGACATGTGCTGTCCCTCTGATGTACTCATTCCTGATCCTATTGATCTTGGTAACTCCCAAACAGAACCTCAGCATCTTCATCTCTGCTACCTCCAGCTCTGTCTCCTGTCTTTTCCTCAGTGACACTGTCTCTAGGCCAAACAACATCGCTGGTCTCACCACAGTTTTGTACACCTTTCCTTTCATTTTAGCTGAAACTCTTCTATCGCACATCACACCTGACACTTTTCTCCACCCGTTCCATCCTGCCTGTACACGCTTCTTCACCTCTTTTCCGCACTCTCCATTGCTGTGGACTGTTGACCCAAAGTACTTCAAATCTTCCACCTTCTTGATCTCTTCTCCCTGTAATCTCACTTGTCCATTTGGGTACCTCTCATTCACATACATGTACTCTGTCTTACTGCGGCTAACCTTCATTACTCTTCTTTCCAGGACAAACCTCCACCTCTCTAGCTTCTCCTCCACCTGTTCCCTGCTCTTACTGCAGATCACAATGGCATCTGCACACATCATAGTCCATGGAGATTCCTGTCTAACCTCGTCTCTTAGCCTGTCCATCACCATAGCGAACAGAGCTGATCCCTGATGCAGTCCCACTTCCACCTTGAACTCCTTTGTCACACCTACAGCACATCTCACCACTGTCTTACAGTCCTCATACAGTACATGTCCTGCACTGCTCTAAAATACTTCTCTGCCACTACAATACCACAATTCCTCTCCGGGCACCCTGTCATAAGCTTTCTCCAGATCTATAAAAACACATTGCAGTGCCCTCTGGCCGTCTCTGTACTTCTCTATCAACATCCTCAAAACAAATACTGCATCTTCATTGTATGACTCATCAGCTTTATTCCTCTGTAGTTGCCACAACTCTGCACGTCTCCGTTGTTCTTAAAAATGGGCACCAGCACACTTCTCCTCCATTCCTCAGGCATCTTCTCACTATCTGAGATCCTGTTGAACAACCCAGTCAGAAACCCTACTGTCACCTCCCCTAAACACTTCCAAACATCTACAGGTCTATCATCAGGACCGACTGCCTCTCCACTCTTCATCCTCTTCAATGCCCTCCTCACTTCAAACTTACTAATCTTTGCTACTTCCTGGTCCACAACAGCCACCTCTTCTAGTCTTTGTTCTCTCTCATTTTCCATGTTCATCAACTCTTCAAAGTACTCTTTCCATCTTCCCACCAAACTACTGGCCCCTGTCAATAGACTTCCATCCCTATCCTTAATCGCCCTGAGCTGCTGCACGTCCTTCCTATCTCTGTCTCTCAGTCTTGCCAACCTGTATAGATCAGTCTCTACCTCCTTACTGTCCAACCTAGCATACAAGTCATCATAAGCCCCTTGTTTGGCCCTCTACCTTCACCTTACGCTGCATCTCCCTGTACTCCTGTCTGCTCTCCTCGGTCCTCTCAGTGTCCCACTTCTTCTTAGCTAACCTCTTTCTCTGTTTACACTCTTGTACCTCCTCATTCCACCTTATCTACTTTCCTTCCAGACGACACACCAAGTACTCTCCTACCTGTCTCCCTGATCACATTAGCTATTTATATATATATATATATATATATACAGTGTATATGTAATGTATATCTCCACCTTATCGCAGATTTTTAGTAGGCAGTTACGTGATACTGTATGCACATTTTATTGGCTGACGACATCCAATAGATCCGTTCCGTCAGTCTCAAACTTTCGTAAGACACGAAAGCGCCATATGTTTGTTTCCTGGAACATTTTAACCACAAACAACTGGGGCGCACTGTGTGTGTGTGTGTGTCTATATATATATATATATATATATATATATATATATATATATATATATATATATATATATATATATATATATATATATATATATATATACATTCCACAATAAAACAATAATATCAGACTTCGTACCCAACATATGAAAAGACTAAATAGCTACCTATCTTGTTCTATGAAGCTAACGCTACACTGCTAACGTGGAGAACTCCAACTAAACAATAGCCAACTGATGCTAGCCGAGCTTTTGCTGCAATACAGCGTGAGACACGGTGATGTCATGTATGATAGCACATATTCCTTCTTTATTACTTTACTACCTGAACAGTGATTTCTACATTATATTAGAACAATAAAAGTTGAAGTTTTTGATAATGTAACTTTCCAGAATTGGAAACATCCTGTTGTGAGCTTTGGACACCAGGAACCAAAACCAACAGGACGTCCATTACGATGCAGACGCCATCCTGATCTCCCCCAAGTCTCTAATCTGGTGGAGAGACATTTCAAAATCATCCGTATAGAATGATATCACAGTATGGATTCAGCTCGTCTTCATCGGAGGAGCATTAATAAACTCAACAGAGTCTGCAGCAGAAACACAACTGGATGGTCTGATGATGTTTCCATGTTTTGACCATAGATTGGTTGTTGATTGTGTATGTGAGCAAGGCTGGAAGGAAACTTAACAAATGTGTAAAGCGTAGCTTTGACTTTATCCTTTTCAGTTGAGTGTTGCCCATTTTATTGACGACAGTACAACAACATTTCAAAAAGTTTTCACCCCCTGCTGTTTGCAAACGGACGGACGTCGCAAATATAAGAGTTTCCTTTTTGGCCGAATCAGTCATTGTGTAAATGGAAATACTTTTGTATACACCACATTCATTGGTTCTGGCTAAGTAGTATTTCTCTTTTTGTGACGCTATCTTTTCCTCTCTTTCAGTCGTTTTCTGTCTCATTCCTGCTGTTTGGACTCTGCTCAAAAACATTTAAATTGTTGGAACAGTTATGACACTGTAAAATTATGTTAACCGAGAAGTCCATGTGTAGTTATTTCTTCTCCTAACATAGTAGATGCCGTACGCCATATTTTTCACATGATTCCTTCTGGCAGATGCGCCGTGATTGGTTTGGTGCTGTGATTGGTTGGGCGCTTGATTGACAGGTAGTGGGTAGAGTTGGTGACAGTGTGACAGCGTGAGACGTCTTATTGTGCCGGTCCCAAGCCTGGATAAATACAGAGGGTTGTGTCAGGAAGGCCATCCGACGTAAAACTTTTACCAAACCAAACATGCAAATCAAATCTCTGACTTCCATGCCAAATCAGTCGAGGACCAGGTTAACAACGACAGCCATCGGTGCTGTTCACCTACAGGGTGCCGGTGGATATTGGACTACTGTTGGTCGAAAAAGAAGAGGAGGAAAATGGGTTCGTAGGAAGAGAAAGAAGAGGAACGAACGAAGATTATAGAACTGAGAGTAGGGACGTATAATGTTGGAACTACAACAGGAAAAGGTAGAGAGTTGATTGACATGATGCAGAGGAGGAAGGTAGACATACTGTGTGTCCAGGAGACCAGGTGGAAAGATAGCAAGGTTGGAAGTTTTCGAGCAAGGCTCAAGTTGTTCTATCATGGTGTAGATAGGAAGAGAAGAGAGTGGGAGTTATCATGAAGGAGGAGTTTGTTAAGAATGCACTGGAGGTAAAAAGAGTGTCAGATCGAGTGATGAGTCTGAAACTAGAAATCGAAGGTTGATGTTTAATGTTGTTACTTGGTACGCTCCACAGGTAGGATGTTATCTGGAGAAGAAATTCTGCTTGGACTTTGATGAAGTGATGCAGAGCATACCTATAAGTGAGAGAGTTGTCATTGGTGCAGACTTCAATGGACATGTGGGTGCAGGAAACAGAGGTGATGAGGAGGTGATGGGCATGTTTGGTATCTAGGAGAGGAATACAGAAGGACAGATGGTGGTTGACTTTGTAAAAAGGATGGAAACGGCTATAGTGAATACTTTTTTCCAGAAGAGAGGGGAACATTTGGTGACCTGTAAGAGTGGAGGTATACTCCTACACAGGTAGACTACATTTTGTGTAGATGGTCTAATCTGAAGGAGATATGCAAAGTAGTGTTTGACGAGAGTGTAGCCAAACAGCGTAGGATGGTGGTGTGTAGGATGACTCTGGTGGTGAGGAAGATGAAGAGGGCAAAGGCAGAGCAGGGGAAAATGGTGGAAGCTGAAAAAGGAAGAGTGTTGCATGACTTTAAGGAAGGAGTTAAGACAGGCTCTGGATGGTCAGGAGGTGCTTCTAGATGACTGGACAACTACAGCTAATGTGATCAGGGAGACAAGTAGGAGAGTACTTGGTGTGTCGTCTGGAAGGAAAGTAGATAAAGGGACTTGGTGGTGGAATGAGGAAGTACAAGAGTGTGTACAGAGAAAGAGGTTAGCCAAGAAGAAGTGGGACACTGAGAGGATTGAGGAGAGTGCACAGGAATACAGGGAGATGCAGCGTAAGGTGAAGGTAGAGGTAGCAAAGACCAAACAAGGGGCTTATGATGACTGTTATGCTAGGTTGGACAGTAAGGGGGGTAGAGACTGATCTATACCGGTGTACATCAATATATACATATACATACACACACACACACACACACACACACACACACACACACACACACACACACACAAACACACACACACACACACACACACACACACTTGTAGAAATCCGTGGAAATTCCATGATAAAACAATAAAATCGGACTTCATACCAAATAAATGGAAACAAATGTGTTGGTATTATAAACCAAGCGCACTCAACATAGTCAAAAGTCAACATGGTGACTCTGTGTTGGCAAATCATGGATTGCGAAGCCGTAGATGAAAGTTAGCAGGCTAACTGGAGAAAGAAAGCTAAATGATCATGAGGTTGGGAATGGAGCTAACGTTAAAGGAAAATGCACTTGTCAAAAAGGCAAGTGGAAAAGACATTTTCGAGAAGTGATTGTTCTGTTAACTGACTACATGAACAGAACTGTATGTAGTTACTTAAAGACCGTTTTTGTCAGATGCCCGAGGAGCATTTTGGATACTACATCGATTTTTCTATTCCAAACGGAAACTATAGCTGGACAGACTATTCCTGCTTGCCAGCTAGTTTCACTTGGAAATCTCTGCTGTTTTCTGTGTCATTCCTGATGTTTGGACTCTGCTCAAAAGCATGAAAATTGTTGGAACAGTAATGACGTTCTAAAATTATTTTAACTGGGAAGTCCATGCATAGTTAGTGATGGGCAGACGAAGCCCCATGAAGCATTGCAGCTTTTCATCTCAATTGGTTCACTGCGGTTCGAAGCTTCATGAGGGTTCATTTGCTCTAGTACGACCTCTACTGGATACTAAAATATCATTTGACAAGAGTTTGAAGTGCGGCATTTTACAGAAAGCCTGTGAATAAAAATTTCAGCAAAATAAGGAAGTATGTAAAACATGTAGATTTTGGTGATGGTAGTACACTGTGTGTGTGTGTGTATAAAAAAATCAAATAAATAAATCTATTAATAACTCCCGTAGGGAAATTACTTTCAACTCCAAATGCTTTCACACGTATACAGTATACACTCACACACACGCACAAACACACACACACACACACACACACGGGCGCGCACACACACACACACACACACACTGGCAGTATGGAAAATGATCATTTGGACATGACGAAAATAAAAATACAGTAAACATCTACAGATAGGGGAGGGTGGTTAGGGTTGGGGTAAGGACAATTATTATGCTTTTGTAACGTTGAGGTATAGCCAGTGATTATGCTTGGGTCATATTATTGGTTTTTAATTAAAAACAACATTTTTGCCCACTGTATAAACTTTATGTCTCATAAAGAAAGAAACAGACAAACATAGAGCTGTTATACGTTAGTAAATAGCCGGTTTTAACCCTGTCCATTCTGTGTATACATGTAGACACATCTCATGCACACTAACGTCACAGCGGATTTTGTCGCAGGGGGGCACTCCCTGTAACGTTTCGGTTACAGCGTCCGCCCGACAACGTATACCCGACGATTACAAAAGAACTTCACTTGGTCAGCGTCTTTGTCCCAGATATCTGCAGTGATGTGTGGACGAAAGGCATAACCGCAACAAAAAGCCTCTTGCCCGATGCCTTACACCATATCGTTCACATGATTCCTTCTGGCAGATGCGCCGTGATTGGTTTGGCGCCATGATTGTTTGGGCCCTTGATTGGTTGGGTGTTCGATTGACAAGTAGTGGGCAGAGTTTAAGGGTGACAGTGTGAGTGTTTCAAGTGAGCTCATTCAAATGAACTCATTCAAATATATAGGTGGGAATTAGTTGAATTTGTATATACATATATACTCTCTCTCGCTCTCTTTCTCTCTCTCTCTCTCTCTCTCTCTAAATATATATATATATATATATATATATATATATATATATATATATATATATATATATATATATATATATATATATATATACACACACACACACACACATACGCGCACACACACACACACACACACACACACACACACACCAAATTCTACAAGAGAAATAATTGATAATAGTTGCTAGGCGTCCACACACATTTTAGAGACACTAAAATCTAGAATCCCTGATGCCTTAACTTTTTCATTTGAAGACAGAAGGTGATGCCAATCTCTAAGTGGCCGGTTTAGCAAATTAAATTATCTTAAATTGGAAACAGTTTTGTCTTTTAAAATCACAAATAAAACCAGCCATCTGTCATGGAAATGAACAACTGGCAGAAGTAAAGTACAAGCTATAGTGGTCAGATAGTTAATGAAATAAAATGTGTTTTTTTCCAACATCCTCAATAATAATGGATATGGCAGATGTAGCTACATGACAGTCTCACAGAACAGTATGAGAACTGGCTGACTGGAGTATCACAACATAGTATTAGCACCATTTTAGTTGATGCACTGAACATTCTTAGTTTTACTTATTCATTTATTATCCCTAGACTGAGGTTTCCTCCACCCTTGTAAATGTTCTTAGCTTACTCCTTCTCCCTTGTGAATTTACTCATGACACATAGATTTATATGTGCCCTTCCCCCCTGGAGAATATTCTGTCTGCAACCTCCAGATGCCCTCTGAAGCTGACTCACACACTACTTCTATCATTTCAGCATGTCTAAATAATTTAAAAACGCATATCATGCACACTGAGTTGGAGAGCCAACGTGAAAATCCAACACATAGCATTAAAGCGATGGAAGGAATTCTGGAAACGGCAATCTTCTACTGTTCGTGTTTGCGCTCATGCCTTGGTTAAAATGCTAGAGAGAATCCAGATGGGGGCAATAAAGACTCTATAAAGGTTAAGCCTGTCCAGGTAATTAAGTGTCATGCTGTATCTCATCTCATCTTATCGTCATTAAACTGTCTTGGTGATCATATAATTGGGATACTTACTGTTTGGCCCCTACAGGACGATTCTTAATTTTATTAATGTTACCTTGTGATTTTTATGCTGTCGCCACATGCACAGTATTGGATTGCGTATAACATTATTAACAGTTAATAGACATGACATTTTCAAGTCTTTGTACCCAAGGCAACAGGCAGTCTTATAATAGCAATGATCTCAAAAGTCTCTCTGGAGCTTCACCTTCAAGACAAATTGAGAAGTTTTACTGCAAAAATAAAGTCGTCAGCATGTTAGTGTTCAAAGATGGGACCATCCATCCATACATACATCCATACATCTTCAACCGCTTATCCGGGGCCAAGTTGTGGGGGCAACAGTCTCAGGAGGGATGCCCATACTTCCCTCTCCCCAGACACCTTCTCCAGCTTCTCCGGGAGGATCCAGAGGCATCCCCAGGCCAGCCGAGAGACATAGTCCCCCCAGCATGTCCTAGGCAAAACACTAAATGGAATTCTGTCCTATTCTTGCTATATATGCGTATGGTTGGGAAATGTTTCCATCCAGCGAAGTGGTGATATATCGTAATTACGTCCCGCGAAGAGGTGATGTATTGTAATTATATCCCGTGAAGCAGTGATGCGTTGTAATTGTTAGTGTTTGTGTGTTCGTCCGTCTGTTCGTCCACCAAATATCTTCACAACCATTGCAGATAGAAAGTTGAAACAAAAAGCACGTTGCTCAGGTGGCAAAGGGGATGAAAATGAGATGATGAGGGAAAACTAGGTCAAAGTCAGATTTCAACTTTTGTACACTCAGGAACCGGATAAGACGTGTAAGACCACATCAATCCTGATATATTTTTGCACATGTTTCCGGAACAACATAGATAGAAAGACAAAACAAAAGGCATTGCAGGTATATTCAAGTAGGCAAGGGGATGAAAATTAGATCACAACCTTGACCTTGAAAAAGTAGGTCAAGGTCACCTTTTCACTTTTATACGTTTTTAGGTACACATCTTCGAAACGTCATGACAAATAAAATGCACCAGTTACATGTTGGATCATGGGTCTTATTTTACCCTGACCTATGAAAGTAGGTCAGGGTAAAATTTTAAATTCAGGGTGTCGCGGAATGTTGCAGTCTCTGACTGCCTTGTTCTAGTCTGTGTCTGTTTCCCAAACACAAAAAAAGGACATTTGTAAGGAAATTTAATGCTTCTGGGAAATGCATCTCGTATCCTTGGAAAGCCTGTTTATTCCCCTTGTCACTTGTAAAGAACATGGATTTGTGTAGTGAGCAGCAGAGCTAAATATCTGGGTTGTATCCATGACAAATGTGACAAATCTCTGCCCAGTACAACAGCCTATTTTTGACTGCTTTTTGGTGGATTGGCTGATTGACAGTTGAAGAAACACGACATATTGGCAATTTAACTGTTTATTCATTCAACAAACAGGAGCGTCAGTAGTGTGTGGTAGAACCAAACACAGCCACAACAGCCTGGCATCATCTCCTCATGTTACTCAGTATGCCACTGCTGTGGGATGGCATCCCATTCTTCAACCAGCAATGTGTTTGTGTTGGTCACTCTGACAGGAACAGCATGTCCAAGCTTATCCCACAAGTGTTCAGTGGGGGTTGAGGTATGGATTGCTGGCAGGAAATTCCATCCTCTCCACTCCCAAATTTTGGTGGTAGTCTCTGATAAACCTCGATCTGTGGGGGCCAGCATTGTCATCTTGGACTGTGGATGTATGCAATTACCACTGCCACAGTATATGAAACTTTGAAGTTTAAAGACTCAGATTTGTTCAGACTTTGCTGACATGATTGAACCTTCATAGATTTGTCAGTCTGTCATTTGTTTTTACTTAACGTCCAGTCCATCAACACTTTACTCGTGGCTGAAGGACAAAAAGATCAAGTGGTGAGTGTAGAGTAGTTTACAGTAGTTCTTACAACAATTCTAGATGCAACAATTCCGAACCAAGCTTAGTCACACATGCACATTTTTTAAAATATATCTGACTCTGCATATACTGTAGTACTGTTATTATATTCTATCTACAGCCTAGGGAGGTTAGGAGTAATACTAGTGCTGTCAGGTGATTAAAAAAATTAATCAAATTAATTACAGGATTTGTAATTAATTAATCTAATTAATCGCATTTTAATCTCATACCTGCTAAAGGCCCCCGAATAAAGAATGTGAATTCTAGGACATTACAAAATTGTAGTGCATGACTAATCAATGGAATGCACCAAGAAGAAAAGATTTGAAATACACATTTTTATTGGTTAAGTGTGCTTTGTAAATGAAATTTAAAAAAAAAAAGGCCAAGCACATCAGCAAACCAATTGGGCCAGGTGCATTTCTCAGGAATGCAATATGAATACAGTTAAATAAAATTCAGAAATAAAATAAGGCTGAGTCTCAAATAGGCACATAAGCAGACTCTCAATCAAAACGAATACTAAAGCTGACTCAGTACAGTAATTCAAAATGAATGGTATAACATGTCTCTAAATAAGGCAACTAAATAGCAAGATGCCAACAGGCTTTTCCTTTAAAAGGGTAAAAGCTAACGTTCAACTGACATGTTTTGCATTTAAATGACACGTTAGGCTGGAGCTGCTTTGGTGATATGAAAATTCTCTTTTACAAAAGGTACAAATAATAATAATAATAATAATAATAATGGATTAGATTTATATAGCGCTTTTCTGGACACTCAAAGACTTTACATCGGATCCATTATTCATTCACTCCTCATTCATACTTGGTGATGGTAAGCTACGTGTGTAGCCACAGCTGCCCTGGGGCAGACTGACGCAGGCGTCTACAGCGCAGAATCACTGTGTTTTTGTTGATAGTCCCGTCTTTGGTCTTTTTAGAAATAAACTTTCCGCCCAAAGGTCCGAGTGGGCTTGCCTCGCTCTCCTGTGTTGCGTCCATCTCTGTTGTCAGTCACTCTGGTTTTGACTAGTGGTGCAGGTAGGAAGTGACTTCACTGCAGCCTACGGGTCTCTCAATGGGCTAAATTTAAAATGCTTGCATGTTGACTTGCCACTTGCGATTAATTGCGTTAATTTTTATAGCGCGTTAATTTGCAAAGTAATTAATTTATCTAATTAACATGTTAAAGTGACAGCCCCAATTAATACTCTTGCTCTACAGCGGTGGTGTTACCTAACTAAGGGTCAGCTCCTTCTTTTGTTAACATCTTGATAACCCTAGACAGAGGTTAATTTATCATTATGAAGATAAGTAACCTTACCTCCATAAAGTGACTTAGTAACCAGTTAGACACAATCAATCAATGATGTCATCTTTAATGACAAGTGCTGTATTGACATATTGGTAGAGAATTCAGAATGCTGCATGAAAAGCTGCCAAGAGATCAATTTCAGGGCTGCAGTATACCACATGTACTACACGTACTGCGTAGATTAGTTTGTGAATTTTGTGTAGTGTTGTCTCAGACTGGACAATGCTGCAGTGCACTTGGTGGATTGGCTCTTCATTAGAATCAAGAGAATGGATGCCTGTAATGTTTTGTTCTTGATGCTGTCAATTCTCCCTGGCACTGCCCAAACAAATTATTCTGAAAACGATGAACGCCATAATGACCATGTACATCATACTCATAATATCAAAACACATGCTGATCTTGTATATCTCTACAGGTACAGGTGTGGGACACAGCAGGCCAGGAGCGCTTTCGTAAATCCATGGTGGAACACTACTATCGCAACGTCCACGCAGTGGTCTTTGTATACGATGTCACCAAGATGACTTCCTTTCGCAACCTACAGACATGGATAGAGGTTTGTAACTGGCTTAAAACATTATTAAACATCTGAATAGTATTTGGCACATCAGAAACGGTCAATAGAGCACATTTTCATTATATCACAGTCTGAATTCCCACCTCTTTTGGCACCATTCCTCATTTCCAGTGTCTGCATTATTTTATTCCCAAAACCACCAAAACCAAGGAGCTACGCACAGTTTCTATTCCACAGTGTAGTTCATATTTATAAATGGTAACGCTGTAACAATTTTAACCACTTTGGTAAGAGTGACAACAAAACCCTCAGTGTAATATCTGGTAGCAGATTGAATCCAAGAACACAACACGGCGCCATGAAGCTTAGGTGAAATTCCGAATGAAAATGGATTCTTAGTTTACACAACAAAGATGACTCATAAATTGATGAAAATTGACACTCAGGAAATAACTGAAGATACGTTGTCTTGGCTGGGAAGTGTAATGTATGATGGCAAATATTAAATATGTTCCCAAGTTACTTCTCAGTTGTTTGCTGTCATCATCATCCCTTCAGTGCAGCAAGCTCCTTCCTTCATTTTTGTTGTTATCACAGAGAATAACAGAAATTGTTGCAGGGAACTCATTTATTACTGCATATATTCAGCCTGTGATGCTTTTATTCTTTGAATGTTTGTCTAATGCTGCATTTGAATTTACACCATTTGAGCAGAAAGGAAAGAATAGGTTTCAAGAGACCTTCATGACCCTTACCTCTGAGATGTTTAACTCCAGTCAGTAATTTTTTAATAATGTGACATATTAAGCAGTTGGTTTGTAAGGTTAAGTGTGGAGTCTGCTGCTATACATACCCTTCTGTCTGGGCTGCTACAACAGCACCGACATCATTATATTTGTAGATGACATGGTACTGATCATTGATGCATACAAAGAAGATGTGGCAGAATTGCTGGCCTGGTACCATCCTGAATTGCAGACATGAAAAAGGAGATGATTATTGATCCCAGTTGAGGAAGGCACTACAAACAATATTATATGTAGGTGAGGCAGAGGTCGAAGGGTGAAAATGAACTTCAAGTTTCAAGTTTATTTATTCGTATATATCCCAGATTCACAGAAAATGTCTCAAAGGGCTTTACAATCTGCACATGGACGATATCCCTCTGACCTTTGTGTACTGCGAGCAGTACGACCCTCACATTGGATAAGGAACAACTCCCCCCAAAACCCTTTCAACAGGGAAAAAAAATGGATGGGAGAAACCTCAGGATGACTACAGGGGAGCGACCCCTCTTCCAGGAGCGGACAGACCAAGCAATAGATATCGCATGTACAGATTAACTACACAATAATAATAGTAATAACAGTAACAACAACAATAATAAATGTATGACAAAAGTACGCTGATCCATCCAGTAGAGTGAGTCACCACCAACCGATGAAGCAGACAGAGGATTCACATTACCTGAAATCTCAAAGCACCACCGATCCTCAGGAAATTTCACTAATGAAATCAAAGTCTTGAGCAACTTCTGTAGATGTTCTGAAGAACAGTTCTATTGCAGCCTGGTGTTGAAACTGGGCTGGTTTGGGAAGGGAGGCCCTCCGCCATGTGACCAAAACTGTACAGTTTATCTCCAGAACTACCTTCCTATCTCTACAGGTTATTCATAACACCAGATACATTTAGAGGCCACACAACATCATCAGTTGCAGTATATACTGTATAGTACCACTGCTGTGTTTTGTGTGCTGTATGTATATGATGCCCAGTAGCTGCAGTATTAAACTGTTGATTAAATTTGTTTCCACTCAGCTGTCCATATTGATTTACGCATTGCATGAAAATTGCCATAGTATGGATAGTTTGTGCAGATATCTGCTGTTGTGTTCCCAGGAGTGTAATGGTCACCGAGTCTCAGCATCAGTACCTCGAGTCCTGGTGGGAAACAAGTGTGACCTTGTGAAGCAAATACAGGTAGGTGTACTTAAGTAAGGACCACGGCCTAATATGAGTACAGTATTTTCTGCACTATAAGGCGCACTGGGTTATAAGGTGCACCTTTAATGAATTGTTTATTTTATAATTTATTTCACATATAAGGTGCACTGGATTATAAGGCGCTTATAATTTAAAAAAAAAATTGAAATAGATTTAAAAAACTGGTGGCTGTAGTTGCGCTATCCGACCACTAGCTAGAGTATTCGTGACTGTGTTTACCTTTAATCAACTGTGAACGGCTCCCATCGTTATGTCAATGACGCTATTCTGAGCCTCATCAAGGAAACCTGATTGCTAGATCACTTTGCCATCTTAGAAAGAAGTCAGCAGGCTTGGGTGCTTATCTTATCTGCTGAGATTTGATAAAAGGGCTACAAAATACTGTAGTACAAAATTATCTAAAAACATGGTCAAATTTGATTTTATTTCTATAGTTCTCAGTGACACGTGGTGAGATTCACGGAGGTAAGAGCCAGACAAAGCGGCGTGTTTGCCACTCTTTCTGGCAAAATATGCCATATTAAAAAACCTGACATTAAAAACACGTTAAATTCACTACGAGTGGACCACTCAGTGCGAATAGCATTATTTCCTGATCTGAAGTTCGAAGCAGATATTTAAGCTCCGACGTTCGTCTTCCTTTATTAATTAAATATTGTTTCGATCGATCGGTAGTCCAGTCGGAGGTGAGGGCTGCACTGTATTTTAACCAGTTTTCAATGTCAGGCAGCTAATTTACTGGCAAATTTGACGCTGTTGTACTCATTGAACTGACTTTAACACCGGTGTCTCACCACCGTGAATCTCACAGCATGTCGCTGCCAGACAGAATACACAAGCCTTAAAGGGACAGTAAAGTTAATTTTAAGTGACATATACTGTATGTTATTCATCATTATGAAAAATAGAAGAAAAAATATTTTTATGTGTGTAGCATCATCAGTTTGGTCAAAAAAGCCTAAAATCTGCGCTGCAGCAGCTTCCGCATTCAGTGGTCACGTGGGCGTCATACGTCATTGTTGACCAAAATAGCTTGGCAGCCATAAGAAACAATGCATTGTTACCTGTGCAGTGAACAGTTGTGTCAACAGAACGGCAAAAAGACGCGAAGACAAGGACCTGTCATTCTTTAGAATACCTTCTGGGAAGGTATTGCACTAAAAAATGCTAACGCACTTGCCCGTCAATGGGATTGTCCATATTATGTTAGCATTGAGCTAACCGCAATATTACACTGCATGTGAATTTAATTGAAAGTGGTGTCTTTTTGCTGTCCTGTTGACAAAACCATCAGAAGAGGGACTTGACAGGCTTCGAAAAGTCAAAAATAGTGAGATACAGTATATTGCAGAGGGATGCAGCACTCTTAAAATGGCAGAGCTTCTGAAGCGTGATCATCAAACAATGAAGTGTTTCATTCAAAATAGTCAACAGGGTCGCAAGAAGCGTGTGGAAAAACCAAGGCACAAAATAACTGCCCATGAACTGAGAAAAGTCAATCGTGCAGCTGCCAAGATGCCACTTGCCACCAGTTTTGCCATACGTATTTCGGAGCTGCAACATCACTGGAGTGCCCAAAAGCACAAGGTGTGCAATACTCAGAGACATGGCCAAGGCAAGAAAGGCTGAAAAACGACCACCACTGAACAAGACACACAAGCTGAAACATCAAGACTGGATGAAGAAACATTCAAGACTGATTTTTCTAAGGTTTTATGGACTGATGAAATGAGAGTGAGTCTTGATGGGCCAGATGGATGGGCCCCTGGCTGGATCAGTAAAGGGCAGAGAGCTCTAGTCCAACTTAGCAAGGTGGAGGTGGGGTACTGGTATGGGCTAGTATCATTAAAGATGAGCTTGTGGGGCCGTTTCAGGTTGAGGATAGAGTCCAGCTCAACTCCCAGTCCTACTGCCAGTTTCTGGGAGACACCTTCTTCCAGCAGTGGTACAGTGGTTTTTCCTTCAAGAAAAACATGATTTTCATACAGGACAATGCTCCATCACGCGCATCCAAGTACTCCATAGAGTGGCTGGCAAGAAAGGGTCTAAAAGAAGAAAAACTAATGACATGGCCTCCTTGTTCACCTGATCTGAACCCCATAGAGAACCTGTGGTCCCTCATCAAATGTGAGATTTACAGGGAGGGAAAACAGTACACCTCTCTGGACAGTGTCTGGGAGGCTGTGGTTGCTGCTGCACGCAATGTTGATCATGAACAGATCAAAACACTGACAGAATCCATGGATGGCAAGCTTTTGAGTGTCCTGGCAAAGAAAGGTGACTATACTGGTCACTGATTTGTTTTGTTTTTTGTTTTTGAAAGTCAGAAATGTATATTTGTGAATTTGAGCTGTTCTATTGGTTTCCCTGGTGAAAATAAGTAATTGAAATGGGTATATATTTGTTTTTTGTTAAGTTGCCTAATAATTATGCACAGTAATAGTCACCTGCAAATACAGATATCCTCCTAAAATAGCTAAAACTAAAAAAAACAAAAACACTCCAACTTCCAAAAGTATTCAGCTTTGATATTAATGAGTCTTTTGGATTCATTAAGAACATGGTTGTTGTTCAATAATAAAATTAATCCTCAAAAATACAACTTGCCTAATCATTCTGCACTCCCTGTATTTTGACCATACACAATGTTTATATAACAGTTTGAATTGGTGAGTACTTTAGCATTTCTTGTGTTGTAATTCCAGATTGTTCCAGAGTTTCACTCAGCTTACAGACACACAAAAACCTTTACGAGTGGTTTGAGCTCTCGGCAATGAAAAATATCCAAAACCTCTCAAGTTATAAGCCCTGACTGGAGTTATAAATACCTGTAATCGTTGGAGGTTTGGTGGTCATTTTGTTGAATGCTTTATATAAAACTATTAATCCATATATAAGGTGCATCGGATTATAAGGCGCACTGCGGGTTTATTAGAAAATTATAGGCTTTTAGGTGTGCCTTATGGTGCGGAAAATACTGTATTCACATTTCTAGACTAAATCAGGGTTTATAACAAAAGATTTGTGCTCTGCAGGTTCCCTCTAACATGGCTTTGAAGTTTGCCGATGCCCAAAACATGCTGCTTTTTGAGACTTCAGCCAAGGACCCGAAGGAAAGTCAGAATGTTGACTCTATCTTCATGTCGCTGGCCTGCCGTCTAAAGGCCCAGAAATCACTGCTCTACAGAGATGTGGAAAGAGAAGACGGGAGAGTCCGGCTCACACAAGAGACTGAAACAAAGAGTAATTGTCCTTGTTGAGGAAAATGAGGAGTGGGAGGCATAATGGAGGGGAATAAAGAAGAATTACAGTATACATGAAGAAAGTGGAGGAAAGGGATGACAGGAGAGTGAGATTATTTTCAAATTCAACATGTCTGGTTTAGAAGAAGGGTTTGAAATTTAGGCTGACGTTGTTTCATGGAAGAGGAGCAATTGGAAGAAGTGGTGATGCTAATGTACAGGGCTATGGGGAGAAGTGAAGATAGAAAGATGGGAGAATGAAATTGAGTAGTGATGCATTTATTAAGAATGCAGAAATTTCACATTTTTTGTTTTTGACTGCAGCATTGTGTAGATATTTCTTAATTTATTCAAACACAAACAGGTGCCATTAACAAAGGTATCATTTGAAGGACAGTCTGCAGTTACGTGGGTCAGATTTGGTGTTTTCCATATAGTCACTACATCATTAACAGCAACATAAGACAGTCTGTTCTGTTGAATTCCATCTTCTGACCAGCTGAATGCAGCATTTCTCAACCTTTATCTACTGCCTTTAAAAGCTACTTCTGTCTTGGTTTGAAGAACTCACTAATAAGATCTTGATGTATATAACCATTCAAACACTGTGGCATCCTCTTGTGGAAGAACCAACTGCTTT
This sequence comes from Antennarius striatus, assembly GCF_040054535.1. Lineage (NCBI taxonomy): Eukaryota > Metazoa > Chordata > Actinopteri > Lophiiformes > Antennariidae > Antennarius > Antennarius striatus. Next base: position 19,281,417 of record NC_090785.1, on the reverse strand, counting down.
GAAGGCTGAAAGAGACTCATTGAATTTTTATGTACCCAATCTCTCCGGTTGAATACTTAGCAAATAGAATAATTAACTTAAATCACTGTGACACAAACATATGAAAAAGATTCTGAATAACAATGAGGCTAAAACAACCTCAAAAATGTTCAGATGAGCTCATATAATTGATGCCGGACCTTGACATCAGGCTCTGCTGAAATAAGACCAAGTGGCGATGCTAAGCCGGTTATCAGGCAGCAGGTTAAAGATTGATTTAGATGCTGTAAGATCCTCTTACTTGTGTACAGGAGAAATGCATCCTCCTAGAAAGAAGGCAAGACTTGGCACCTAATTCTCATATAACTGTGGTATAAACATATCCCACACTTGACTTCTGGCTTTGAGGCCCATCCAGCTTTCCTTTTGTGTTCAATACAGAAACAGAGAGTCATCCGTAACAAATCTTTACTGTGTAATGAACGTCTTTCATAAAGCCTTTCTGTGATCTGGGCCATGCTACCTTTAGATAATGCTATAAATATATTTGGATGAAAAACAAATCACATCAGTGAATTTTTCAGCCTGACACTGATGTCCAAATTAAACCAGTTATAAGACCCATTTAAACACTGTGTGCATGCAGGTTCAGAATTTTATTACAAACTTTTTTTTTGGGATGTTTCCTGGAATTTCTCCTCTGTTTCTCTTTTGTGGGTACTATACAGCAGATGCAATGGTCGAATAAATTAATATTAGTATGAATAGACAGGAAGAGCTACTTTCATTCTAATTGCGGGGATAATGTCATGTAAGCCGGATAAATATGTTCTACAGACACTGCGTTATCATCTACTCATCAATTTGCTAAAATCTTTACACTCTTCAGAGCTGACATAAGTGAGAGGAGTACACAGTACAAATTAATGTCTGTTCGTAAATAGAGCAAAACATGGAAGACTGTGCAGTACTAATGTTAATGCCTAATGCTATATTATTTTTTTATTAATTACAGACCTGAGCTAGATTCAAATTTATTATTTTTCACTCATAATAATTGTGCATTGTATCTGGTTTTAGAAGTTAACCAACACAAATTTACATGATGGCCCCATTCATGCGTGTCTTTCCAAGAATGGTCTATTCTGCTGTTATTCATCCCCAACACTGTGTATTAATATAAGCTTTGCATCGACTGGTTGATTACAGGGTGGTGATGTCAGAAAAAGAGCAAGGAATATTGTTGTTTTGTAGTTGCGGTAATGTGTTGGAGAAAAGTAATGCAAGGAGTCACTGTTTGTAGCACTCTAATAATACAGCCAGCCATCCATCCATCCATCCATCCATCTTCAACCGCTTATCCGGGGCTGGGTCACGGGGGCAACAGTCTCAGGAGGGATGTCCATACTTCCCTCTCCCCAGACACCTCCTCGGGGGGATCCAGAGGCATTCTCAGGCCAGCTGAGAGACATAGTCCATCCAGTGTGTCCTAGGTCTTCCCCCAGGTCTCCTCCCAGTAGGACATGCCTGGAACTCCTCCCCAGGGAGGCGTCCAGTACGCATACGGAACAAATGCCCAAGCCACCTCAGCTGGCTACGCTAGGGCGGAGGAGCAGTGGCTCTACTCCGAGCTCCTCCCTGGAGACTTAGCTCCTCACCCTATCTCTAATGGTAGGTCCAGCCACTCTACGGAGGAAATTCATTTTAGCCGCTTGGATCTTGTCACTTCAGTCATGACCCAAAGCTCATGACCACAGGTGAGAGTAGGAACGTAGACTGACTGGTAAATCGAGAGCTTGGTCTTGCGACTCAGCTCCTTCTTCACCACAACAGACCTTTTAAAGCGATCGCATCACTGCGGAAGTTGCACCAATCCATCTGTCAATCTCATATTCCATCCTTCCCTCACTCGTGAACAAGACCTCAAGATATTAAAACTCCACCGACCTGAAGAGAGCACACCACCCTTTTTCGGTCGAGAACCATGGCCTCGGATTTAGAGGTAATGATCCTCATCCCACTCGCATCACACTCAGCTGCAAACCGTCCCAGTGCATGCTGAGGGTCCAGGTTTGATGAGGCCAACATCACAAAAAGCAGAGATGAAATCCCTTGGTTCCCAAACCGGACCTCCTCCGGATCCTGGCTGCGCCTAGGTACAACACCATCTATCCAGTTGAAAACCTCCCCATCAGCAGAGAGGTGCCTCTCAAACAACGTAATATATATCAATGTGTGATAAGGATAGACTATACAATTTTTCACCAACAGTCCCAGAAACACTAGCTTTGTGACCCTCTGGAAGTTGCTGGCATGTTGGTTAAGCCCATGACCATGACTGGCTCTGGCTGGTGGTGAAAAGTCTTTTCAAGGTCTTCCTGTACTACTTCCACCCATCAGTGGCCATCACAAAAGAACTGAGTAGTGAAACAGGTGGCCCATACCAGTGCATTCAGCATATCATCCTAGCATGGCAGCAGATGAGAGCTTTAAATCTTCCATTTAAAGCTTTGAGACACATGTTGTTCATGACAAGTATCACTGGGTAATGGCTACATCATTTTCCAGAAGATGGCGCACTTTGGTGTGATGTTTCATCAGACTGGGTTTACCCATTTTGCCCAGTCTGGGGAAGAGCGACCGCTGATGTTTTCCCAGTAAGGCTAGTAATTTTTGTCTCTGTTCATCAGACAATTACCCATCAGTTACATCCGGCTTGAGGACATCACTCAGTGGAGAAGCAACACCTATAGATGTACTATTGTAGTGTTCAAGGTGTAGGGATACCCTGCAAAACTCATCTGGCAGTGCCAAATTCAATATTTATTACTATTCTCAAACACATTACCACGTTGACACAGCGACACTCCTGTTCTCCCTCTTTTTCTGATATCAGAACTCTGCAACAGCTCTCAGATAGCAACCATAAAGCTTACATTAACATAATGAAGTCATAATGTGTTACGTGTCATGGATCTTATGTTCAGCATTGTTTCACTGCAGCACTGTTCAGTGTGATCACTCAAAAGCCAATGAAGAGGAAGTCTTCCTTGCAACATTGTTTTGCACGATCTCTGCATGAAAAGGTCTTGAGTTTGCTTGCCGACCCTTTTCCTTATACATGTACACTACCAGTCAAAAGTTTGGACACACCTACTTATACAATCATTATTTTTATTGCTTTCTACGTACATTGTAAATACATACTGAAGACAGTGAAAATATGAAGCCAGATATATAAAATTATGTCGCAATGCAAAAATTCAGAGAACCCTAAATACTTTTTTTGATTTTAGATTCCTCAGAGTAGCCATCCTTTTCCTTGATGACAGACTTTTGAACCCTTGGCCTTCTCTCGATGAAGTAGTCGCCTGGTTTTCACTTCACACGTGTGACTTAATGGATTTTCTTGTCTTCTAAATTGGGTTGGGACCATCGATTGTATTGCACAGAAGTCAGATTGATTACACTGAAAGCCATATTAGACAAATGTTTAAATCTGTATTATGGCAAGAACCAATCAGCTGAGTGAAAAAAAAAAATCTTCCATCATTACTTTAATAAGAACTGAAGTTCAGCCAGTCTAGAAATTTTGAAAAATGTTGAATACATCCCCAAGTGTGGTCACAAAAATCAACAAGAGCTATGAGGAAACTGTCTCACATGATGACCGCCCAGGAAGAGTCACCTTTGCTGTGAAGGAGAAGTTCATCCAAGTCATCATCCTCAGATTTAAGATCTTTGGTTCCACCTGTCCTGTCTTTGTGCAGCACAGACAAGTTGAATGGATGGCCTCTACATTCAAGGTTCCCACCATGAAATATGGAGGAGGAGGTACTGTATAATGGGTTGCTTTGGTGGTGACCAAAGCTTTGGTGGTGACACTGTGGTGACACTGTTGGGGATTATACAAAATTGAAGGTGTACTGAACCAGCATGGCTACCACAGCATCTGCAGCGACGTGCCATCCCATCCAGTTTCTTTTTAGACGGACCATCAATTATATTTCAACAGGACAGAGAGCCCAAACACACCTCCTGGTTGTGTGAGGATTATCTGACCAAGAAGGAGAGTGATGGAGTGCAGCCTCCAACCTAAACCCATTGGTGAAGGTTTGGGATGACGTAGACCACAGAGTACAGCCAAAATGAATATAAAGAAAACCATGAAGTAAGAAGGTGTATTAACAATTTTTGCTGGTGGTGTATACCCATTTTAACTCTTTGAGTTAGTTTTTCTTTTAGATTGATTAATAACTTTTCAAATTTTCTGTCATAGAGATGTGGTGATGTCTGGTAGTTTTTAGTCCTCATAAAAATCCCCAAATCACAACAGCGTGCTGAAAGTTAATAAATAAATTGTGCATACAGTGCAGCAAATTGGTCAGGATGCAATCTTAGTATACAAGGTACGGGAGAAGAAAAAATTCATTGTTTGCATTTCGAGCTCTTGATTTTTTTCCAATCAAAGATGTCCAAATGATTTGTGTAGTTCAGGTTTCTCATATGTGAAATTTTACTCATTTTTTTTGTCTTAAAGATAGTTTGGACAACAAATGACAGTTAAAAAAAATTAAATTATTGATTGAAGTAAGGGTTGCAATAAATCCAAATAAACATTAGACAGAAACACAAGGAAACAATAAACCAACCACTCTCTCTCTCTCAAATATCTCACAGTTATGCCCAATATTTTCAGGTAGCAATAGTAGGCTGATGTACTAGCTCAATGTTTTCAAGAAAATCCAAACTAGGTTTTCATCGAGTTTTCATTTTTAACATTTTATCACAGTAAACTCAATACAGTACTAAAAAAGAAACAGAGTGGACAACACAAAAAACATCTATCTATCCATGTTAAAGTGTTAAGATAGTTTTTTAAAAGTTATTTTTGGTTTTGCTGTTTGGCTTTTCTTTTCAGTTTTCATTTTGAGTTACAGCCTCTAATTTAGTACCAACAGACTATGAGGAGCACCCTCTGTAAATGGATCACAGGCAACACTGTTAATTAAACTTGTCATTTTTATGCATCTTAATATCATTAAATCAGCTGCAGAAGCAGACCGTGCTCAGCGACTCTCCAACATGATGAACATTGCTTATCTCCAGACTGCAATACATTCTACCCATAGTACTAGAAAACAATCAAAATAAAAGTCAAACGAGTAGAATATTCCTTTAATTAAAGCCTTAAGAGTTGTGTCTCTTGGATTTATAAATTTGTCATCATTTTGTCAGAACTGTGGACAAAGTTTATGACTGTGAGTTTGTTGTTTGGATTCAGTTTTATTGCTTACTACTATATTTTAGAAGTAATGTGGTTGTTACTATCTCTCAAAGGGACTTCTTATAAAAGTGCTGAAGAAGCTTAACTTGTCTTATGTAGTTCTTCTCTAAGTGTTTTTTTATGAATACTGACATTCAGGTCAGTTTATGATTAACTTTACAGTAACATGTCTGTTTTGGCCATTAACTATGTCCTGACAAAAGTATTTACTGTTTCCCTCCCACACACAGGAAATTCAGATTTCAAGTCTGTTTTTCCAGTCTCTCCCTCCCTGTACTGCATAATATTTCATTCTTCATGTGTTTTCTGTTTTCTATCGCCCTCTTGCTGTTTCCATACAAGTTTAGCATAAAAAAATCTCTTTTACTGTCAGTGTTTATGTGACCCCACATAATTTAGACCTAGTTCCCTCTGTTCGGTCCCGCTGACTCCCCGTTCCCTGCCCTGTCTCGAAACATGTGGCTGCTGGCAGCTCATTGTCTTTGGCCAGACAATTTAATTCTCAAACAGACCGTGTACCGATTGAAACCAGCAGGAATTTTCTCATTTTGAGACACAGTATGATTTTTTCAAAACTTAGAATTGCCCAAATAAAAGCATTTTGACTACACCTTCTATTCAATGCCAGTCAGCCTGAATTAAGTAGAGCCTTTTCTTTGGACTGCATTGAAGATTTTTAACTTGTAGCACACCTGGCTTTCACCTGTAGTGTTACAGTTGCTTTACCATGATAACCTGGTACATCCCCAGTGGTATTGTTTTTCTGTTAATAGTGCAGTACGTTTGTTTAGTATTATCCTCTATAAACAAAACGTTTTATCCATTTATTTTGTTGTACCAAAATCAGCTGCATTTCACTGGCGGGAATGCTGCAAAGATGTCCAACAAAAAGTAGAGAAAGAGAAGCTGAATGGGTAAGTAGTGATTTTTATGTATTTCAAGACAAGAAAAACTTACTTTTGATCAAAAAAACATAATTCTGATTAAAATTATCTTCCCATCCATCCATTTTCTATACTCACATTTGTCCGATGTCGCAGGTCGCGGGGTGCTGGAGCCTATCTCAGCAAACTGGGGGCGTGAGGCAGGAGACACCCTGGGCACGACGCCAGTTCACCGCGGAGCCACATGTAGACACACACAAACACTTTCGCACACGCTCGAACCTATGGGGAAAATCATACTGGCAAATTAACATGAAAGGCATGTTTTTGGAGGTGGGAGGAAGCAGGAGAATCCAGAGAGAACCCACGCAGACACGGGAAGAACATACAAACTCCGCACAGAGCCGGACTTGAACCCGGAACCCCGTTGCTGTGTGGCGACAGCGCTACCCACTCCGCCACCATGCCGCCCCATTTCATCATAATTCAAAGAGTGACTTTTTATATAACTTTATTGTAATTATGCAGCAACATAAGCACAATAACAAGAAAAGTTTAGGTGAATTTTTTGTCATTTAATTTTTATTAACTTTGCCGAATTTGAACAACTCAAACACATGCACACACGCACACACACACACACACACACACGCACGCACACGCACACACACACACACACACACACACACACACACACACACACACACACACACACACACAGAGAGTATATTGCAAGCTCATTCCACAACACAGTGGTACATGACACCAACAAAACCCCCACTCCATTCTGTCTGGACAAGACATCACAAGGCTTAACATGGAAAAACAGAGCAGTTAATAATAAAAGAGTTGAAAGCAGACATGGTTTTTCATGTGTGAGTAAAAAAAATCTGGTTCACAGTACAGAAGGCACTATGAAAATTTTTTGCAGTAGGAGTTTTTATTTAATTCCGAACAATATATAGGACCAGGTCATGACAGGACATTTAGTTAGTTAGTTTGTTAGTTAGATAGATAGATAGATAGATAGATAGATAGATAGATAGATAGATAGATAGATAGATAGATAGATAGATAGATAGATAGATAGATAGATAGATAGATAGATAGATAGATAGATAGATAGATAGATAGATAGATAGATAGATAGACAGATAGATAGATAGATATCCACTCCTCAGGCATACATAACGAATAAATACTGGATAAAAACCAGGAGAAAAAGAAACACTGACACCACAGGACATACCACAAGACATACACTACACTAACAGACACATACAGCACTAACAGGACATGTACTAAAATAAAATAAAAACAGTATAAAATAGAATAAAAAGTGAAGATAGCAGGAGGCCCACATGGTGGGTAAGGTACACCCGTATTACATTGTAAGCCATATCCTTATCTAATTTTACAACATCACAACACCTTGGCCCCACTACACTGCAGCACAGGCTGACATTCCATCTCCTCCCCTCCATCCAACCACGTGCTGACCCCCCCCCCCCCCACACACACACACACACACACTCCTCCTGAGAGAGTCATTTTACCCCCTAATGGCACTGAGCACGAAGGAGGACCTCAGCCTGCTGTGTGACAGCAGTCTGCCACTGAAGGTGGTCCTCTGCTGGGCAAAGGTGGTGTGCAGGGTGTTGTTCATGATGCCCTGACTTAAGTCAGGGCATCATGAGTCTGTTAAGACGGTCCATGTGTCTTTTCCTGGCCCCGCCACCCCAACACATAATGGCGTATTACAGCACACTGGAAATGACGGACTGATAGAACATGAGAAGGAGCTCAGGACAGAGGTTGAAGGGGGCCAGTCTCTTCAGGAAGTAAAGTTATTTTCCAAAGTCTCAAAATATTTCTTTGACAAGTAGTGAGTGGAATTGGTGACAGCGTGACACCTTGACTTTTCAAGTAAGCTCATTCAAACATATAAATGGGGAGATTAGAGTATCTATTTGATTGTGACTAGACTGGTTACAAGAACCTCTCCACACTCCAGATCAAACTGCGGCGGTAATGCGCCTCAAAGCTGTCGCGGGCGGTCATGAACCAACAGAAGAAGAAGAAGACGTCACGTGACATGTACCCAGCAGTTGCTGCTTCACCACTATTCACACATAACTAGCATAGACAGGCTAACGTAACCTGCAACATAGTCGCCTTCCATTTAGCATACATTCACAATTACAAAATCTGCAAGAATCAGACACCAGATCTACGGAGGTGCAAACGGGGAGCAACAATACCGTCACGCACAGCCATTGTGGCCTCTTCTTGAATCCATTTCACTATTTTGGTTGGCTCGTCAGGACAGCGACTGCAAACTCCGCCTTGGCTAGCGTTTGGCTAGCCAGCTAGCTAGCTAGCTACTTACATCGCTAACGGTAGTTAGCTAGCTAGCGAGCTGTAGTAATTTGCGTCATGGATGAACTAATCGTTGAAGTAAGAGGAACAAGTGGAGCCTTTTATAAGGTAAGTTGGTTTCTTTTATTGCCTTGCCACTTAAATTAACATCAACAGTCCATGTACAAACGTTAGTCATTAGATAGTCATAACCGGACGAACGAAAGATACCTGCTTGTATCTTCGGCCTTCCGTGCTTCAGTGAAAATGGGTAAACAATGCTGATGCCAGGCTGCGGCTGTAAACTCAATGATTCCAGTTAGATTTGTTCGTCGACAACGTCATAGCGAAATCAAAGCAACTGATGCAGTTGAGACTGTAAATTTGAAGCGGTTGGAAATGATTCCACTGTCATTTGGTAAATGATGAGCAGGGGTTTATACACGGGTAACTTTCATGATATCGTGGTCAGATATCCAGTTGGTGTTGGAGTTGCCTGCGTCCTTCCCCTGGTGGACAGGTAGATGGAGATTCTTCAAGGCAGTTGAGGTTTTGTGGTTGTTCTGAAGGCGAGAGTCAACTAGTACGGAATATGGAGTGAAGAAAGAAAATGAGAAATTAAAATGATCATTTATGTACCTAGTTTCACTGGGAAACCTCTGAGAAGTCATAACTAACTATTACCACTTAGTGAATGTAAATTTGGAGTAAAATAGTGTTGGCATCAGCTTACGTCCACCTATTATAGCAGACTGTTGAAGCCGATGGACAGCCTTCTCATAGTGAGGAATGAGGTCCTTACACAAATGAAGGAGTTTAAATATCTTGGGGTCCAGTTCACGAGTGAGGGAACAATGGAATGTAAGATTGGATGGAGAATTGGGGCAGTAGGAGCAGTATTGCAGTCGCTTTCCTGCACTGTTGCCACGAAGAGGGAGCTAAGCCAAGAGGCAAAGCTCTCCATCTACCATTCTTCCCCTCACCTATGGTCATGACTGAAAAAACGAGATCGCAGATACAAACGGCGGATATAGACTTTCTCAGGCAGACAGGTGGTGTCTCCCTTAGAGATAGGGTGAGAAACACTGCTGTTCACGAGGTGCTCAGAGTAGAGTCGATGCTCCTTTGCATTGAAAAAAGTCAGCTGAGTTGGTTTGGATGCCTCTGGGGTGCCTCACTAAGGTGGTGTTCCTGGCACGTCCAGCTGGGAGGAGACCTCGGGGCAGACCCAGGACCAGGTGGAGGGATTACCTCTCAACACTGGTCTGGGAACGCCTGGGGTCCCCCAGTCAGAGCTGGTGGATGTGCCAGGGGAAAGGAAAGTTCGGGGCTTCCTGCTGAAGCTGCTGACCCTGCGACCCGACTACAGATAAACGGTAGAAGATGAAGATGTTGACATGAAAGAGTTTCTCCTGTAATTTTATGTGCAGACTTAGGTGAATGCATCATTATTATTATGTCTCTTTTCCAGATGTAGAAGCTTTTTTTTTTTTGAAAACTCATGTTAGAATGGAATGAATAGCAGGGCAACTCATGCAGCATCCTGAGATGTAACAGGCGGCCTGCACATCAGCACTTCATTGTAGCCAGGTTTACTGTGGTTTCTGCTGCATTCATTGTCAGCTGAATCATCATGAATGTCTGACAAAATCAAGCACTTAACTGCAGCAGTGTTGTGAATTAAACATGGCTACATATCAGTGTTGTCTCAAAATAATTTTCTTGGGTTTTATTAACCACACATTAGGGGTGCTCACATTTTTTCAGCACGCCAAATTGATTTACCTACTACAAGAATATGTAAAATATAATTATATTTATATTGGGAATTCTTTATATGTGCATACGTTAGGACTTTAAGTATAGTATGTTCAAGGTAGACCAGTAATCAGAGGGGTTGTGAACAATAGTAAAGTAAGACACAAGGATAAGTTAAATATATAATGTAATTGAACATATAACAGTTCAACTTAATAACAATTCAAATACAGTGCGCCCTCAGTCTTTGCGGTCAATGCGTTCCAGGAACCACACGCGATTGAGGAATCCGTGATTGAGATCGCGATCTATTTATCTTATTATTTACAGTACTTTAAACATTTATGAACCCTCCCCATACTGATATTAAACCATCTTCTGTCTGTATTACCTTTTCCCACACTCTTATCGACTTTTCAAAGCACTTCTGTGTCTCACGAAAGTCCGAGACTCAAGGAACAAGCGCACTTCCGCATGCCGTCAGCCAATAGAATGCATGTACGGTATCACGTGACTGCCGACCAAAAATCTGCGATGAGGTGGCGTTGGCAATCGTTGATGCGCGATCGCAATGTAATAAAGTGTCCAAGTCTAGCAAGTTCTGTGTTAAGTTGTTGGATTGATTTTTGTTGGGGCCCAATCCAGGTGTTTGTGGTTCAGGTTATATATCCTACTGCACCATGAAGTAGTGAAGGCAGTCACCACCTTTACTTGTTCTCTCAGTGTTCTTTGGGTTGGGTCGCCATCCAGTCAGCTGGAATCTCTGGGATCGATCTCCATCGACGAATGTATTTTTTCCCAATGAAAGCGGTGGATGTCCTTCTAGTGTTGGATTTGCTCCTTAAATCCACCCTTTACCAAAACCTGACCAAAAGACAGGTCACACATCCCCACTAAGTCTTCAGTTATTAAATAACTACAACTAAGATTTAATGGCACAATAAGACACATCATTACACTGTTGAGTGCTGAAGTTCTGTGTGAGAGCTTAGCTCCATGGTATGAGTACTATTAACAAACTGCAATAAATCTTTAAGAAATTAAACTCATTCTAGGCAACATATTTATAGTTACTATCGTCACGGCTAGTGCGATTAATGTGACTAGGGTGACTTTCAGCTCTTATCTACATGCTCATATCAACAGTTAAGGGACTTCCCCACTCACCACTGAATGGTTACGATTTCACTATCCCTCGTCAACCTGGGACACGAAGTCCATGTGGCTCATGTTCAAAGCCTGGCCCAGCAAAGTGATGCTCTGGGACAAAATGGCAGCGACACGGCTGACAGCAAAGAAGCAGACACAACACCAGAGAGCTGGGAGTCTCACCTGATTGGCTGGAACCAATCTGCCCACTGTGCTGTCAGTCAGAACACTATAGCTCTTTAAAGTCAGGGCTACAACAGTTTAGCGATGTTTCCACAGGCACAGCGACCTAAGAGCCAGAAAAAGTCAAATGTCACCTGTATATCTAGTAACGGGATGGATGATAGGCTGACGTCTATTTTTTTTATGTCACCCAATCTCGCTTTGCAATTGACCGGCAGATCGCAACTGATCTATTGAACACCCCTGCTGTACATCGAACATGGCAATATCAGCAGCTGTTTGATTATTTCTACATAGCTGGTGTGGCATTGGCAAAGCTCCAGTGTACTGAATGTAAAATGCAGTTATTGTTACACAATTTGAATGTGGTTTATTATCTAGCATGTATCATCCAAATTTTAACAAGACAATCAGCTAATTGCCTTTCAGAGATACACTAAACTAACTTAACTACACATAGAATCCATGCAGACTTTGCCAGTTGGTCGGCATTTGTTGCTCGCTGCTGGAGAACGAACAAAGTTATTAGACCTGGGTTTGGTTCATTTTGAACCACAGTAATCATATTTCGAAAATATGTTGTGGTGTGTTGTGTTACAACTGTGGAAAGAAATCTATTCTGAAAACGCAATAATGGTTCTTATCAAATTCATGCTGTTATGGATTTTCTGTAGTGATACCACTGGAACCAGATCAGTACTCATTATCATTGACTAACATCACTTGAGTTCAGATGTCAGGAATGAAAAGAAATTGTATTGTCTGTATTTCTTTAGATGGACGACTGTTTTGGACTATTCTTTTTAAAAAAAAAATAAATTAATGGCTTTTACATTGATTTTCTGTTATGTATTGAGGTATAGTCAGTGAATTAAGCTGCTCCAGTCTAAGGCCCCGTCCACACAATGACAGATTTTTTTTAAAAAGCAACTTTTTAAAAACGCATCGAAAACGATTTGCGTCCACACGACTGCGTTTTCAAAAAAATCTCCGTCCACACGTCTACGCAGCAGTGCGTTTTCGAAGACGGCTATAAGCATGCCAAACCATGTGGTGGCAGTATTGAGTCAAATTTTATCCAATAGGAATCCTCCGTGTTTTGTTGTCACAACACACGGGCCCATAAATATGACATCACAGCGGTTTTCGTCGCAGGCAAGACGTCAGCGTTTTTAAAAAGTTGCAGATATGCCGTCCACACAACAACGCTGACCTAGCGTTTTTTTAAAAAAACACCTCGGCCAGCATTTTTAAAAAGTTGGGTTTTCGTTCCGGATATCTGCGTTGTCGTGTCGACGGAAGGTGTAAACACAACAAAAAAGTTGCGTTTTCAAAAAATCTGTCATCGTGTTGACGGGGCCTAAGTCACCAGATTCCTAAATACACCAAATTCTCCATCTGGACACTTGTTATGGAGTTGTGTCTCATTCAGTGAGCCATGCAGTCATTTCCTTGAAAAGGAGGTGGACTTGGTGGCCCAGGGCGTTAATCCCAGATGTAGAATTAAATAGGTTGTATGTGATAAAAAATTTTTTATTATGTTGTGGTTTATTAGTTTTAATCTTAAAACAAATTTTTTTTTAAGTGGTAGTTGTTTTTTATGGTTTTTCAGAGATAAGATCTGTATCACTAGTGGAAACCTTGGTTTGGTTATTACAACAAAAACAAGATATCAGCTAACAAAATATCCAGGTTCTGACAGATTAAGTTTCAAATCACTCTCACTTTTCACCTGAGGACATTCAAATGTTTACTAAGAAAGCCCAAACAAATCTCATGATGTCATGAATAATGCACACTCTTTTATTTCACTTTAAAAGAAATATCATATGGATTTAACACTTAAATATGTATTCCTATAGAAATGACTTTTTCATGGTATCTCCTGTTTTGGTTCTGTTTTTAAAGTTTAAAGTTTACTTTATACAAGCAAATATGAAGGACAACGTGAAGCTGACAAATTCCTACACAACTTCAGGATATTAAAGAAAAAAATTGTTAAGTCGTTTCACAATGCTCACTGTCTCATCAGTAGATGTAGCAGTTTATAATTATAGAATCGTAAAGTATTAAAAATACCATATATGTGATAATACTTTAGGACAACAGTTGTTAAGAATTTATGGTAACAGATGCCAGTGAACGGAATGTTTGCATGGAATAAGCACCTGGATGGAACTGTGGGGTTACTGCACAAATTGCAATCTCCTGTGCAATTTGTGCAGTAAGACATTTTTCATACCACCAATGCAACACACTTGACAAGTAGATCCAGAGAGACGTTACACAGCAAAATGCTATCATTACTAAATGCATTCACTTCATTTATTTTTGTTGCACAAGGGGAAACTAGTTCACAATGAACAGGACAACAAGACAATAGCACAATTAGAGCCTCTGTGAAGTGGTGGCTTCCTAAAATCAAGACACATCTTTTGTTTTAGACAGATTTAAAGAGAAGTGAGGACTTGTCATACCAAGACACAAACTCATCCACAACTTACCCCTGAACCAATCTCATCTCCATCAAGAGGAATAGCAATAACACTGTCTTCAGCATTAATTACAGTAAATTAGATGTGTTTGAGAGGCAACAACCGAGGGTAGGGCCAAAGGAAGTGCAGAACCCATTAGAAATGTGTCCCCACACTCAGAGGCTGTGTTCAGACTAGTCGCCCATATCTGATTTTTAGCCCATCCAGATTGATGTTACATGTCTCGCATGTAGTCTGAACAGTCCCAATCAGATTTTTGCAGCATGGATTGAAACCACATTTGGGAGGTAGTTTTGTGTCGGATAGGGACAGAGGCATTAAAACCAAAACCTGAGCCAGATATTTTTCTATGACCCTTCCTTTGTAGACCTGTCATTGTTTTCATACTATTCCAGGCTTTATCTATCAATCAAGTTTTATTACATCCTGGTGATGTATTGTGATTACATCCCTCTTCGAAGCAGTGATGTTTTGTAATTACATCCCTCTTCAAAGCAGTGATGTACTGTAATGCGGAATAGATAGAAAGGCGAGGGAGAAGGCCAGTGTGAGTTAGACCATAGGTCAAAGCACTAGCTTTGATCTATGGTCTTATATTTTCTATCCTAAGATACAGTATTGTTGCACATATTTTGGAAAGACGAAACAAAAGCCATTATATTCAGGGAGGCAAGGGGATGAAAAGTAGTTCACAACGTTGACCTTGAAAAACTAGGTAAAGGTCACATTTTCACTTTTATACCTTTTTAGCTACAAATCTCTGAAACCCCATGACAAATAGAATGCACCAGTTATATGTTTGATCATGGGTGTTTCATTTAATTAACTTGACCTATGAAAAATTTTGAATTCAGGGGTGTCGCAGGATGTTGCAGTCTCTGACTGCCTTGTTTATAAAGCGCTTAATCATGGCAACAGACATATCAAAAGGCTTTGACAGACAGAAAACCCCCACAGAACCCTCCTGAGCATGCATAAGCGACAGTGGCGGGGAAAAACTCCCTCATTGAGGAAGAAACTCCAGGCAGCACCCAGACTCTTTTGGGAGGACATCCGCCTTGACCGGTTGGGTGGGAAAGGAATACAAAGAAGATAAAGACAGGGTCAGAGAAAAGGAGAGATACAAAGAAAGAGGGTGGCAGATGAGCCAAATAGAGTCAGTGGTTATGGTTATGGCAATTTGTTGCAGGCGCTGAAGTGGAGACAGGAAAGTGTGTTCGCCGACTCCGAAGTTTTTGTCTTCAATACATGTTCCCCATTATGTAGTTGGTTAAACAGAACACAATTACAGTTGCATGGATGACTGCATGATAGCACGGAGGAAGAAAGGCAGCAGGACCCCAGCCGATAAAAGAGGGGGGATGGGAGGAGCAGGTCCACAGTGGATGGATGGATGAGATGTGAAACTGAGAAAAACCTGTGAGGACATAGGGCACAGTGACTCCAGGGAAGATGTTAAGTTAGTAGGGTGTGATTGGAGACTTGGAAAGAGACAGGTCGGAGAGGAGGAGGAGGATTAACCCAGAGGGTCCGAGAGAGGGAGGAGAGAAGAGCTAAGTGTGTCTTGATATTGAGTCTCCAGTAGTGTAAGTTTACAAGAAAAGAAATTAGCCGGCCTAATTGTAAAATTTTTGAAAAAAATGTTTTATTTCTAGTCTTAAATAATGAGAGTGTGTCTACCTCCCGAACTGAGGTAGGGAGGTGGTTTATGATTGTTGCTACTAGAGTCAGTGCATCTGAACATGGCCGCAGACTGGCTGATATCTTTTCTCTATGCACTGTCTGTATAGTGTGGGCAGGCAGAAGCACAAATCTTCCATGTTGACAAGTGGGACAAACTACTGAAGTTGGAGACCCTCCTTGTGCATCACCCACATCCACAACAGGAACAAGCTATTATTTTGTTTTGTAAAGTATCCTTAATTGATTGCTTTGGTGCAGTATAAAGAAAATTGATTTTCCTCAGTGCACTAATGAACTTAAATTTCTATAATTTATGAAACTTAAAGTGTGTGTTTTATCATCAGCTGTTGATATGTGACTGAGCACTGTGGGGTGAGAATTATGACCCATGCGGTTTGTAACACTATAGAGATCACGCCTTACATTGACAACATAGCGAGGTTCACAGCTGCTTGACATCAATAATGGATGGCTCAAGATGACTTATGCACTAGACCCATTTGTCATGGTCTCCAGGTGCTGAAGGAAATCCATATAGCTGCACCAGAGCCCTCATAGAAACCAACAAAGAGTAACATTCTCCCATTTTTACCTTCAGATTCAGATGAAGAAATGGAGCCCTAGCAGGGCGTTGATAACCCAGTGCTGACTGCAGTTGTGGTCAACTTGTTTGGGTGTCCAGTGATAGCAATCGTCCTTGACCCGGATGTATCTGCTTACACCTACTGTCCCTATTTGACGGATTTTTGTCACTTGCAAAGTAACATGCCTGACCTTTGGTAAGGTAAACAACCTCGTGCCAGTGATTCACTGAAGGAAATCCAAGAGGGCTTGCGCTAGCCATTCGCCACTTCGCCATAGGCGAAGTAAATTCCAGATTGGTTACAAGGTTTATAGACTGTCTAGCCACAGTGCCGTTCTTATTTTTACGGAAAAAAGGCTAAAACTTGAAAGTTTTTCGCTCGCTAGCGCCGCTATTTCCGCCGGCGCTGCTATTTGCGCATGCGGACGGAATTTAGCCGAAGCATACAGACGGATATAGCGGACGGAAATAGCCGAAGTGACCCGAACGCTCCCGATGATTAAATATGCACTTGGGTCATGACGTCCTCTCGTCAAATGAAAAACAAAAAGATTCTTTTTTTCTAGGCTAAACCCGCGAATTGGTGTATGACAAGGCGAGGATGATCAATTGAAAGAAAATGAGAATAGTGTTTTATAGTAGATTTTGCGTTAAAATTCTAATTGAACAACAAATGGTGAATGCTCAGAGGGGGTAGGAGTGGTGACAGACCGATCAGAAGGTAAATGAAAGATATTATCAATACTTTTTTGTAGTCTTAGACTTTTGATCTCTATGACCGGCAGCAATAACCAGCGATGCATGTAAATGTGTATTCACCTCGCTTGTTATTTTATACGCCTTTTTAAATTGAAATGAAAAATCATATTATCGAATTAAAAAAAAAAGATTAAATTAGGCCATACCAATGGGGTTGTCTAAGTCAAAGTTAAAATGTATTCTAGTCCAAGTAAAACTTACAATAGACATTGAGTAATATTTCTATTACTGTATCTTCACCTAGTGAATGCAAGTTTTCAATTGCTGAATATCACATTTATACCTGCATAAAGTAGGATAGAAATACAGATAGTTCAGCTTGAACTGTTGACTTTAGTGTCATACAAAATATTACTCAATGTTTACTTGTAACAAGACATTTTAACTTTGACTTAGACACTTTGATTTTCATAAATTTGATTCTTGGTATTAGTCAATGTTTACTTGTAAGTTTTACTTGCTATTACAGCAAGCCGCTGTCTTGGACACAGAATGTGGCTTTTTGTGGCTTACTCGATTCTTTTACACTGAGCCGCATTGGCTTAGTCATACTACCTCCTATTTCAAGCCCAGAATAGGTCAATGGTTCCATTGTTTATTCACATTACGTGCTGATTAATCAAAGTCATTTGGCCAATGCTGCCATGGAAGTTTTTCCTTTGTTAACTGTCAAACAAGCGATTAGAAAAAAATTGTTTATTCATTGTCATTTATTATTTAAAAGACCATGTCTGCAATAAAAGACAAAATTGTCCCTGGATTTGAAATTGAACTTGATACTGTACATAGAGTATGTTAAACTGGTGAGTTTGTATTAGCTGGTAATATGCTAGAGCAGGGGTATTCAATTAAAAGTCACGGAAGTCCAGTTATAAAAATGTCCACTTACTAAAATGTCTGAACCCAAGTCCAGTTTGTTTCTTATAGCCGGCCTCTGTGTCCACATTTTAATTAATTACTAATTTTCAATGCAGGATATGTTTAACTGAGTGCCCAGCTAACTCTTTTACCATAAATAAAAGTAGACCCGCGGACCAGACTGCGGTCCACCATTTGGTGATGCCTGTGCTAGAGAGATGATATTGAGGTCAAAAGGATTGTTAGCCTCCTGACACAATACAATTAGTGCATGCAGTTGTCTGCATGTGAAATAACATTTATTAGTAATGTCTTCTGTATTAGACTGTACCATATATGTTGCTGTTGGTTGTATCATCGTTTTTTGTTTTTTTGTTTTTGTGTCTCTGCATTTGACAACCATAATAAAGGAAAGGATAAAGTAAGAAAAGTGTGCACCTACATCCATTATTTTTTCCACAGTTAATATGTATCTGAACAACGACAGAAGTGTTCTGAATATTTTGAAAATTAAAGATGCTGACCCTTGAAGTGTAAATAGTCTATCCAGTAATTGATTCTCTCAAATACATTTGAATTTAATTTTTTTGTGCCTCACATAACATAATATTTGCATACTCAATTTATTTAGTCACAAGATATTGCATGTCAGTACAGTAATTCTGATTTGTAAATGTTTGTCAGCCCAGGTGTTAAGTGGCTTTACACCTTACACAGCAAGCATGTTCTAACATGCCCATTGCAACTCTCCTAAACCATACCACCATATTTACAGGCTTTTTAATTTATAATTGTACTCTAAAACATTCCCCTTGTAATTTTGTTCCCCCCAAAAGGAGACATAAATGTAAACACAGAACCTCTCAACTTGTCATCTCTTAAGAACTTTAAATTAGAGTGTATTTCTCTCAAAGGCATTGTGTGTCCTGCCTGCAATAATTGAAACCCATGAACACGGACTGTACAATTTGATGGTGGACCAAAATGGATCAAGGCCAAAGCCCAAGTTCCCAAAAGATGAATCCATTTTTACAGTTTTTTGTCATCAAATTGATTTTGGGTGACAGAATTATAACTTTTAGATGCAACTTTATCATCTAACTAATGTTTCACCTTTGTAATTCTTATAGGCCTTTGTTAAAGATGTTCAGGAAGGGTCGGTCACTGTGGCGTTTGAAAACAAGTGAGTAATACCCTTTAGAATGCACGACAACGCCTTGTCATTTTGTTAACAATATGAAATATTTTGGCTTTTTGCAATAAAGAAAGTTATTTTTGTAAATGTGTTTATTTCTCTCTGTCCTAGTTGGCAGCCGGAGCGTCAGATCCCATTCCATGATGTCCGTTTTCCTCCACCAACAGGGTTCTGCAAGGAGATTAACGAGAGCGATGAAGTTGAGGTAGGCCTTGTTAAACACGGAGGTGAATGAATGGATACTGCTGATTATTCAAATTCAATGGCTATTTTTTTATTGTGAAATTAAACTACAAATCATAGTGTTTAAGGTTTGATGGTGTCCTCAGATGAAAGCAGAGTCAATATTGGAGTTAGAGTGAGTTAATGCTTGAGACTTCCTTTTTGAAAGCGGTGATCTATTGTAATTGTCAGTGTTCGTGTGTTCGTTCGTCCATCCGTTCGTTCGTCCGTCCGATAGTCCACCAAATATTTTTGCAACCGTTGCAGATACAAAGTTGAAACAAAAAAAACACACTACTCAGGTGGCAAAGGGGATGAAAATGAGATTGAGGACTTTGACCTTGAGAAAACTAGGTCAAGATCAAATTTCAACTTTTGTACACTCAAAGCTACTGCTTTGATCTATGGTCTTTGATCTACCTATGCTGTGATTTACCCTGATCCATGAAAGTAGGTCTGGGTAAAATTTTGAATTCAGGGACAGCAACATCCCGTGACTTATCCTGACCTACCCTGAAAGTAGGTGAGGGTAAAATTTTGAGTTCAGGGGTGTCGCGGGATGTTGCAGTCTCTTACTGCCTTGTTATCATTTCATTTTCTTTCTCTGCTGCACAGAATGTTATTGACCTTTGGATTGGGCGATGAGTGGACCGCGGTGTAATTTACTGTGTCTGTTCTTTCAGGTCTATTCTAGGGCTAATGACAAAGAGCCATGTGGATGGTGGATGGCCAAGGTTCGCATGGTCAAAGGAGAGGTAGGTGTCAGACCTACTGTATGTAGAGCTGCATTAACTAATCAAAGGATCACTTGTTGTCAGGTATTTATCTTTAGTTACAGACATTATTACCGGTAGTCTGTTACACCATTATGCAGGCTGTCACTGGACTTATCAGTCAGATTGATTAACACTTTAGTTCCTCTTCACTGGTAAATATCAAAATACTTGAGCATATATTTGGTTGTTCAGTTCAGAAATTAACGTTAAAACCATTTTGTCGAGAGGGACTATTTGGCCTTCAGCTAAAGTGATCAGATGTGTTTCACTGCTGATCTGGGTTTTTTTCCACATCCAGATGTGCTCTCTTCCCTGGTTTCATGCTCATTTAATTTGCTGTCATCTTATATATTGATGTCCCTTCCTCTATATCCCTTTATCTTGTATTGTTCAGAAAATTCTATTTTTCTTATATATTTTTTATATTAAAGTGAACCTCATAATTATATAATTTCTATGTTATTATCTTTTTTCTGTGACAGTTTTATGTAATAGAATATGCCGCCTGTGATGCCACATTAAACGAGATAGTGACGCTGGAGAGGTTAAGGCCGGTGAACCCGAGTAAACCAGCCACCAAAAACACCTTCATCAAAATCAGACTAGATGTACCTGAGGATCTACGGCAGATGTGAGTTAATTCACTGCATTATCTGGCCTCTGTGTGTGTATCTATATATGTATGTATGTATGTTTGCTTTCGGCTTTTCCATCCATCTATTTATCTACAGGTATCTTCTTTTCCTTTCGGCTTTTCCCTTCAGGGGTCGCCACAGCGAATCAGTTGCCTCCATGTAACCCTGTCTTCTGCGTTCTCTTCTTTCACACCAACCACCTTCATGTCCTCTTTCACTACATCCATAAACCTCCTCTTTGGTCTTCCCCTAAACCTCCTGCCTGGCAGTTCACAACTCAACATCCTTCTACTAATATATTCACTATCTCTCCTCTGGACATTTTCAAACCATCTCAGTGTAATAAAATAATTAGTTTACAAAATTGTGGGGGGAAAACTCACAAATTTAAAAAGAAGATGGGGGGGGGGAATCATGATTGTTTTTTTCTTGTCATATGTCCAACCCTCCGTATGTCCAAGTGTGTTTTTGAGTAATATCTCAAACAGAACAATATTAGGTGGAAACATTGCATCTGTGGCAGGGGCAGGTCTTCCTACATTGTTCAGGTGCATCAGTGACTATCATACGACTTATTTTTATTTTTGTCACTCTTGTTTTGACAGGTGCTCCAAAGAATCTGCACACAAAGATTTCAAAAAGGCTGTGGGAGCCTTCAGTGTGACCTATGACTCAGAGAAAAAGCAGCTGCTCCTTTTGGTTTGTTTAATTTTGTTTTTTCAATTGATGAAATAAGAACACTTTACCTGTCAGTGTCTTAAAAGCTGTATTCACTTAGTGCTATTCTTAAGTCATCTGTTAATGCTACCTAATTAGGCCTGTCACCTAGATTAAAACACTCCACAGGTCTGATGTTTCTAAAGAAGCTTTGATTGTTTTCTCAGTCGGTGAATGAGGTCACAACAAAGAGGGCCACTATGATGAGTGACATGCACTTCAGGAGCCTACGCACCAAACTGTCTCTGATGCTGAGGAACGAAGAGGCCATCAGACAGCTAGAGGTAGACATGGACACACGGTTAATATAACTTCAACTTCAGATGTATGTGGGGCTTTTATAATTCAATAATGTTTCAGTTAAATAAATACTTGTTTTGGTTGGTATTATGTTTTGTGTGTATTTACTTATGTCATTTTATCCACATCACTATATTTCGGCAGAGTTCCAGACAGCTGGCGTCTCGTTTTCACGAACAGTTTGCTGTTCGGGATGACCTGATGGGACTTGCAATTGGGACACATGGGGCCAACATTCAACAAGCACGTAAAGTCCCTGGGGTCACCAACATAGACTTGGATGAGGAGACGTGCACCTTTCACATATATGGAGAGGTAGGAGTCTCTAATAACACACGTGTACCTGAATTTCATATTGTAGGCCTGAGTCATGGGAGACTGCTTATTGTTGTTGATGCTGTTATATTAAATTTAAGTTTGATTAATTTAATAATGTGACAGAGTAATGAGTTTGATTTTTGCATGTCTGTCTAAGGACCAGGATGCTGTACGCATTGCCAGGAGTTTCCTGGAATTCTCTGAAGATGTCATCAAAGTTCCCCGGAACTTAGTAGGTAAGAAAATGACTACTGAATCAGTAACATATTCATAGACTAACAGTTTGTTCAAGATTGAATCCACTTCAGTTTCCTAGTAGACTGACCTGTGTTATATTTTTTGCCCTTTTAGGGAAAGTGATAGGCAAGAATGGGAAACTGATCCAAGAAGTAGTAGACAAGTCTGGAGTGGTGCGTGTTCGTATTGAGCCAGAGAATGACAAAAAGCCTTCAACAGCATCGGCAGCAGACGAGGTGAGTGGGAGAGAAAATACTTAAACACTGTTTTCAAACCATGCATCAAAGCCAGGCTTAATCATCTTGTCCCGAAATTACTTATTCCAAATTCCAAAAGTAAAATATCTGCACAACTGGCATCATCTGAGACAGGATTGATACATGAAAGGAGAATTGAATGATTTTGTGTATTTCTGATCTTCTCTAACAGGGAATGGTGCCATTTGTATTTGTGGGGACAAAGGAAAGCATCTCCAATGCTACAGTGCTGCTGGACTATCATCTCAACTACCTTAAGGTATGTGTCACCACTGAGAGCAATATCCTACTTCGAACATCGACTGTTTCATCACAGTGTCACGTCCCAACAAGTTTCAGAAATTATAGAGTTGTACCTTTTCATGAAACCTGCCTCCCTGTGATGCTACAAAATGCTGAAAGGCAGTCTAGTAGAGTGCGTGCTAACGTAATCTTGTCATGACTTTTGAATTCTTCTCATCTAAAGGACGTGGACCAACTTCGTCTGGAGCGCCTTCAGATCGACGAGCAGCTGAGACAGATAGGAGGAGGCGGGGGAGGAGGTGGGACAGGGCCCCGAAACCTCAAAGACAAAACCTTCGTGTTTGATAATGGCATGGGGCTGGGGATGGGCAGAGGAGCAGGAGGAGGTGGAGGAGGAAAGCCTTATGTTGGAGGAAGAGGTGGCAGAGGGCGAAGAGGAGGAGGTGCGTCTTTTGCCTCAGGTACTGTAAATTTGGTGCATCTCAATAACCAGTATATAAACTTCTAAAATGTGTTTAATTTATCTAAAAACTGTTAAGTGTTTGCCAGTTTCAAGTTATCACCATCGGCTTAGATTGACAAGCTGAAGGACAAGACTCTCTGACATAGTCCTAGTTTTTTTTCTTCCCTATATTCAAAGAAAAGGAATTTCTTCACCATTTGTGTACTGTTACCATTTAGTGTAAAACAAGGGTTTGATTTCTTGTATTTCAGTGCAGTGTGTACTAGATATGCAACGTATGCAATACTGTTGGTACTGAACGTACAGTTCTTTCTTTCAGTTGCTTGAATTAGATTTGATGTCTTTTTGTATCCCAAGGCACCAACTCAGAGGCATCCAATGCTTCAGAGACAGAGTCAGATCACAGAGATGAGCTCAGTGATTGGTCACTGGCCCCCACAGAAGAGCTGATGACAGGGGGAGGAACCCTGCCCCGACGGACAGATGGGAGGAAGCGGTCCGGTGGAGGAGGACCGCGAGGACGAGGAGGGAGAGGAAGAGGAGGATATAAAGGTAGGCAGTAATGACCATTGGCTGACATCCATCCTTATGTATTGGAAGAAGAGTCAAATATGTAAAAGCGTAAATCTTTCAGTTACATTACTTTATATTAATTATCTGAAGGTGATGCACATTTTAAAGATGATGAATTGATAAAATTTCAATTTGAGTTATCAGACAAAATATAAGTTAGGAGATTTGAGTTACTGTGTAGTGAATGAATGATAGTACTGTATATTATCAAATTATACCTTGAAAGAATCTTAAAGGATCAAATAATTATTTGCTGGCTCCCCACATTAACACATTGTCACGAAATATTGGTCTTTCAAGGAAACATTTTCATTGGAAGAAAGAATTGCTCTAGACATAAATCTAATTGACACATTTACCCGTTTTCAAGGTGTTCCTGTCAAACTAAGTGCTTAATCTCCAAACGTTATGGCAGGATGTTTGAATCAAAGGATTTAGCTGATTCAGTCAATATCAGATCATCTGGCAACCATCTCTAGACTATTGAACGTATTGATGAAAATTAGTACTATAAGAAATGTCAGGGGAGGTAATGTCAATCACTGCTAAACGTATGAAACTAGAAATACCTCTATAAAGCTAACTTCTTACTCCTGATAGCCACTTGTCAGGATTGGTTGCCCCTTTCTCTGATTGGGACATCAATATCATTCAGTATTAAGACATTCTTTTATTATTATATATTTTATATAGTTATTGTTAGATGGAATTTTTACACTTTTATCTGTAACAACATAAACCTAAACAAACTTACATAGAAATGTATACTTTGATGGAATGGCACTCTTGTTTGCCTAAAGGGGCATCAAATGAGACATTCACACTGTTTGCCTAAAGGGGCATCAAATGAGACATTCACACTGTTAGCAGTTTCCTTTGAGGGAATTTGTTTGTTGAGTGAGAGCTGAAATATCTTCAAACTCCAAAGTAAGTTCATTCACTTCAGATTCAGCTTTACCATTTTTATTTTTATTTAGTTTAATTTTGTTTCTATACTTTTCTTTTTCGAGAAGCTTGTGAAAGAATTGCCTTGAATATAAGGCTTAAAGGTCTGGTAGATTGATAGATGGATGGGCTGGTTGGATACTTTGGATTACACCCTAGACTATTGAACATAATATTGTTCATTTTTAGCGTATATGGCTTATTAAGCATCTAATAAACAGATCTTGATTTTAAAAAAGTGCAGGAGTATGTAATGGTTCTGTCATCAGGAATCATCTTTTCATCAGCATACTTTTATGTCAGTTTTCACTTGTTACAATACAAAAGGTTGACAACAGTATAATTTGAATTATAAGCAAAACAAAGTGTAACCCACACTTGAGCTATCTTTTTCTTTTAATGTACTTAACAAGAGATGGAAACACCTTTTCCTGTTAAATTCTGAAGTAACTGATATACTGTTGCTACTCCAAGAAGAAAAGAAGCTGCATCCTCTCATATATGATTCCCATTTATAGAGTGATTCCCACCTTCTGTTGTAGTGTCAGAGTGACTGGCTTTGTGTTTTCTACTTCTTTGAGATGTATTGGTTGTTAGCAAGCAGCCTTATAAAATGCCATACAGGCAACCAAAACTGCTTTCTGTAGATTATTTAATCACTCCAATTCAGTTAATGAAAGTGTACCATTTTTCATAAAATCCTTGCAATATTTCAAGCTTGCATCAATGACACAGCTAATGAGTCTGTGTTTCTGTGTTGTTTTTCTTACATCCTATGAGTTGAGGTGAACTAGGAAGATCCTTAAAGTTGAGTGTTAGGGTTTGTCTGTTTTGGTTTAGGTGAAGACATGCAGTGGAGTGAGCTGAGACCTCGTCATATCAGAGACCCCAAGACAAGAGCACAGGAAGACACTCTACAGGTCTCACACAGACACATACACTCAAATGACATTCGTTATGTTGTTCAGTTGTTAATAGTCACAATTTCTAGAACTGATCCAGAGCTGATGGCAGAAAGATGATCTGTAAGCAGTTTTGTAACTACTGTTCTCTGGGTAAATACACTGAACGCACCCGTCTATACATTACATACTGTATAGTGGGGCTAATAAGTATTGGGCAACCTAAAAAATTTGCAAGTTCACCCATTTAAAAAGATAAGAGAGGTTTGTAATTTTCATCATAGGTACACATCAAGCGTGAGAGACAGAATGTAAAACAAAATCCAGGAAAACACACCTTATGATTTTTAAACAATTTATTTTTGAAAATGGGTGATCAATAAGTATTGGGCAGCCAGCAAAAGTTACTTTTAATACTTTGTAATGTAGCCTTGGTTGGCAATGACAGAGGTCAAACGGTTCCTGTAGTTCCTGACCAGGTCTACACACGCTTAAGTTGGTATTTTTGGCCCACTCCTCTGCACAGATCTTCTCTAGAGCTGTGATGTTGAGGGCTGTCGCTTGGCAACAGTTTTAACTCCCTCCACAGGTTTTCGATTGGGTTGAGGTCTGGAGACTGGCTAGGGCACTCCAGAACCTTGATATGCTTTTTACCAAGCCACTCCTTGGTTATCCTGGCTGTGTGCTTTGGATCGTTATCATGCTGGATGACCCAACCAGGTTTCATCTTCATTTCTCTGACTGAGGGAAGGAGGTTTTTACCCAAAATGTCACCATACATGACCCCATACATCTTGCCATTGATATGGACCAGTCTTCCTATCCCTTTTGCAGTAAAGCATCCCCAAAGCTTGATGTTTCCATCCCCATGCTTCACAGTAGGAATGGTGTTCTTGGGATGCAACTCAGCATTCTTCTTCCTCCAAAAGTTCAATTTTGGTCTCATCTGACCACATCACATTCTCCCAATCCTCCTCTTGGTCGTCCAGATGGTCTTGAGAAAATTTCAGATGGGCCTTTACATATTTTTTGTTTAGCAGGGAAACCTTTCGGGCAATGCAGGATTTCACTTCATGATGACGTAGTGTTTTACTTATTGTCATCTTTGTGACGTTGGTCACGGCTGTCTCCAAAGACTTGACCACTTCCCGCCGTGTAGTTCTGGGCTAATTACTCGCTGTTTTCCGGATCATTCGAACCCCATGAAATGAGATCTTGCATGGAGCTCCACTCCTAAGGACGTTGTCAGTGATGTTATACTTCTTCCATTTTCTAATGTTTCCAACTGTTGATGTTTTCTTACAAAGTTTTTTACCAATTGCAGTTTGACTCGTCCCAGCTTATTGCAGTCGTACTATATTATGTCTGGTGTCTTTGGGAAGCTCTCTGGTCTTGGTCATGGTGAAGACTAGAGTTTGAGAGTTTGAGGGTGTGTGCAGGTGTCTCTTATGCATCTAACCAGTTCAAACAGGTGCCATTCATACTGTTAATGAGTGGGGGCTGGAATAACTTCCCAAAGAGCAGGTGACAGGTCTGTCAGGGACAGAAGAGTTGTTTTCTAGCTGCCCAATACTTATTGGCCACACATTTTCACAAATTGTTTAAAAATCTTACAATGTGATTTCCTGGATTTTTTTTATATTCTGTCTCTCACGCTTAATATGTACCTATGATGAAAATTACAAACCTCTCTTATCTTTTTAAATGGGTGAGCTTGCAAATTTTTTTAGGTTGCCAAATGCTTACTGGCCCCACTGTATGTAGTGGGACCTCTATAGGGTATCTGTGGAAGAAGCAGCTCCATGACAGAAGCCTGGAATCCTCACTAGTGTGTTTTACATAGAAACATTGCTCAACATAGTCACCTATGCATAACTTATTGCCCCAAACAGTTGCCACCCCAACACAGGCCAACAGTGACCGTGTTAAGAAATCAAGCCAGCCACTGAGACGCATTCAAAACTGACTTTGTGGAAGGATTTGATGCCACTCTATTCATTTGGTTAGAACAGGGCAAATCTAGAACAAACCTATCTTGTAGCTGCTACATAAATCTCAGGCAGCGGTGCCTCTTCTGCAGCACCATGGCGTTTGCAGTTACTTGGATCGAGAGTGGTTGCATGCCAGGAGATTCAGATCTTACATCGATGATAATTTTCTGATCAGCAGATTTCTGTTGTGTTTAATCAATTATCTGAATCGTCTAAATCCGTTTACGTAGATACTCCATTTTTTCGTTATTGAGAATTATCTATTTTCAACTCAATAGCTCAAAGTATTTTCCACAATGTCTTTTATTTAACAGATCAGTGATGAGATGAATATAAAATGATTTAGACCAACGGGAATGCACGTAGCATTTAAACAGAAGGAACGACAGGAAGGCAGTGCAGAATGTGGCAGAACTTGCTTCAAAAAGAGGAAGTTGTCAAAATAGAAGTACCAAAGGTTGAACTGTAAATATGAATATAGCCTATAGCTGGAAAACTATTATTGAACCGGAGAGAGATGCAGTCTTCTTAGAATCCGTTTTATTAAATATGTAGATTTATTTTAAGTCAACTTGTTTTGTTTTTCTCATCATTTGATTTTAAATTGGTTATAAATTACTGAAAAGCTCTCAGCTTCGGGGGGTTTAACCCCGATGAATCCCGATCATGGGATCTGCATTAACAA
This sequence comes from Antennarius striatus, assembly GCF_040054535.1. Taxonomy (NCBI): domain Eukaryota; kingdom Metazoa; phylum Chordata; class Actinopteri; order Lophiiformes; family Antennariidae; genus Antennarius; species Antennarius striatus. The sequence continues at coordinate 19,252,982 of NC_090785.1, read as the reverse complement.
CTCAATTGAAAAAATATTTTCCTGTTGCCGTCCTTTTTTACACTGCGCGCTGGATTGTCTGAATGACCCAGTCGGATGAGCGACACTAAAATGTACATGTGAAAGACTTGGACCATAATCTAGCAACCAGTGACAAAACAGGATGTACAAAACAGCACCCTAATTGGGGAGATTTGATTGAGATGAACTACTTAGACAATCTTTGGGTGATAGAACAGATTGGCACATTTCCCCATTAACTTTTGGATCTGACATGCAAAGCTCTTTTTGTACTGAAGGGTCTTGCGTTTCCTTCGAGGAAGCAGAGGGCTGTCAGCAGCGAGGTCAAATGGCTGCTAAGTTAGCAGTAGTGGGAATTCTAAGCCCAAGTAATGTGAGGCTTGCCTATGGTTCACTTAACCAGCTCCATATTTCATCCCCTGTAGGAGGGATGGAAGAAGTCCTAAATACCCACAGAGTGTCTTGGAACAAAGACATTTGCAGGGTCAAAGCATCTGCAACAAGGGGAAGGGCATCTCCCCATGGAGAAGACCATGGAGTGTTAGCTCCAGCGGAGACAGAACAATGGTCTGCAACTGCTGCAATGAAGCGATGGCAGGTTTCTGCCACTGCCATTGGGTGGAGTCTTCATTGTGGACCTCTTCTGGACCAGCAGCCCATGATTTGCTTCAAAAGCCTAGTAATGTGTGCACATTCATGACTTGTGCATAAGTTTGCAATGGTATAAAGTCTCTGCCCCCCCCCCATCTTCTGACCCTTGCAGTACAGCAGAAAATGAGAAATTTGCGCCAGGCATACATTCTAAACATCTTAGGCCATGTCCACACATAGCCATTTTTTTTAGAAAACACAACTTTTTTCACCCCACATAGAAAAAAAATGGCATCCACACGACAGCGTTTTCTAAAAAATCTCCGTCCACACGTAACCGCGTAAGGGCATTGATCAAGACTTTTATGAGCAGAACAACCCAGAGAACGTCAGGAGAGAGGACCGGGATAGGTGGAAATTTACGCCATTCCTCCTGGAGGACAACCTCCATCAATAGCAGGCAGCGCATCCCGGTCCGACCCAGAACTGGCAATTGTGTCTTAGACGAGGAACGTGAATGAATGAATAAATAAACAAATAGATACAATTTTGAATCATAAAGAAACAGATGAACAAATATTCAACTCTCACTCATGTTGATCAACGCGTCTTTGACGATTTCAACTGCGTCCATTCTGTTTGTGTATGAAGAGACGCGCCCCAAACACATGATGCCACAATAGTTTTCGTCAAAGGGAGACACCCCCCCCGCATAGAAAAGTTTCGGATACAGCGTCCACACGACAACGCAGAGCCGGCATTTTCAAAAAAAAAAACAACTTCACTTCGGCCGGCGTTTTCGAAGTTATCCGTTTTCGTCCCGGATATCTGCGTTGCTGTGTGGACGGAAGGTGTAACCACAACAAAAAAACATATGTTTTCAAAAAGATCCAGCTATGTGTGGACTGCACCTGAGTTTGTAGAAATTAACATGACATAATGTAGTAATGTATCAACTGAAGGGAATAAAATGACGAGTAGAGATGAGCGAGTACACCACTATCTTTATCTATTCCAACCATCTAAATTATATGTATCAGTATCTGTACTTGGATTGGGCGTGTCTTAAATCGGAAGTGGGTGTGGTTTGGCCAGTAATGGGCGGGGCTTAAATCGGTACATTACCTGTATTTTAAGTCAGAAATAGATATGGATTGATCAGAAAATGCTGTATTTATTGTTCATTTTAAAACTATTAACAGAACAGCTGCAAAATTAAAATTCAAATCATTGTTTTTGATCACAAAAGTAAGAACTATTTACAGAACAAGTTTTTTATGAGCTCAGAACATGAATATTCTTAAGTGTATGAATGAATATTTATAGAACAGCCTCAGAATTGAGATTCAATGCTTTTGATCACAATAGTAAAGGAATTATTTACAGAACAAGTTTTTTATGAACTCTGAACATGAAGTGCATTATTGAATACAACGCATGCAATAGGAAATTATGAACTACAAAGTATGCATGTACAAGAATTGTCATACTCAACATAACATTCTAATTTTTTTAATTTTTATGATCAAACTTTTTTAAATCATTTTTTACCACCTAATGTTCTTGCAATTTTTTTCAAAACAGTTAAACAATGCTGATTAAGGTGTTTGTGTGTGTGTGTGACTATGTGAGAGGGAGAGAGAGAGCGTGTGTATGTGTTTGTGCGCGCGCTATGTAACAGTTAAAATAACTATACAGTATATACTGTAAATCATTAATTTGAACGGAAATGAGAAAGTGTCAAACTAAGAGCAAGCAGGTAAATAAAAAAAAACAAACGACTGAAGTGGAGGCGGTGACCGATGCGACACGAGCAGTTTTCAGCTCTGTCTGGTTAAATGCAGACAGAGCTGAAAACTGCAACAAAACAAAGTTCACCAAGTAACCTTAAATAGACCAAAATAGAGGCAAGTTGAATAAAACCTAAGGAAAGCAATGTAAGCTACAGTGAAGCCACAAACAGCGAGATCAGTCAATGTTTGTGTGTGCTGCAGAGTTCTGGCTGCAACCACAGCTCTTCTCTGGCTGTAGTGATGTCTCTGTAGGGAGGGGCGGGCGCTGTGTGTGACTAGCCAATCACAGAGCATGAAGACAGTTCTGATGGTTTTCCTTCAGCACGAGCATAAGTTTTACTCATATCATGCTCGTACTCTTCAAAAATGCGTTATCCCTACCGGATACTCATCTGGATACTGAATGGGTGCCCGGCTCAACCCTAGTGAAAAGATCATTTGAATTATTTGGAATGAATGCAGCAGCACTTGTTCTCTGAAGGAAAACGTCCACCTTTAACCCGTCCTCATGCTGTGGGTCTACCAACATTAAGGCTATCAATGTCCAGGCCAACTGAAGTATGTAACCTTTTGTCCTGATTGGCCCAGGCCATGAATGGACTGGTGCTGCTATATACTGTCAGGTGGCAGGAAGATGAGAACAGTACTATCACAATATAACAGCAGACTTTGGTGTCAGCATGACCTCAGATGTCACATGACACAAAAGTCACCACAGAGATTCACTGAAAGCGTGTAAACTTAGAACAGCATTCAACGTGCTTTCTAGCCTGTTTGTGATATAGAGCTGGGTGGAGAGATAGCAAAGTGAGTACAAACACGTTGATGTCTTACCAAATCTGAAATTTGTATGATGGCATTCATGTGACTTGAATGACAAGTCATCTCTGAATAAAGTGTTCTACAACCACGTTTCTGGAGCCATTAAACTTGATTTTCCTCACATGTGTGATAAAGATGGAATGAAACCCTGATTCAAACAAACTCTTGTTCTCCAGAATAAAGTGTTTTGATAATTTACTTCATAAAGTATATGAATTCATATTTTATTTTTCAAGAATAATGCAGATTGAGAGGAAACATGCACCCCAACTCTTTAGATTGCAGAAATTGGTACAATAATTTCTGCCTCCAGGGTTGTCTCAGCTAGTGTTGATCACTGGTGAAGATAAAACATTAGTTTCCAGTGATCTTATGAGTTCGTGAGAGGTGTTGTCTTTCTACTTCCAACAGTGATCAAACTGTTTTTGACATGTAACTCTTCTCCTACTCTTTGATTCTCTCTTTGGAACAACAGGCGGCCAAATGAAACTAATGACCTTTCAGATTCTATGAGGTTTTGTTACATCTTGCCATGGGTTCTAAAACAAACATGCCATGTTATGTCTCGATCACAAAGACAAACAGGAACTGAATTTGTTTTCAGTCAGTACTGAATACAATTTCTAAGAAATTTAAGAAAAAATCTTTCTACCTTAGAAAAAGTACTCAAACAGAAATTGCAGTTGGCCCGTACTAATCAGACGAACTCAACAGATTAATCACAACTGCACGTTGTGGCTGGTTGGGAGAGGAGGGAGAAAAGAAAAGCCAGCTGTTCCTACCTGAGGCCTGTTCCATAAAACTGGATTACGGCTTAGCAAGATAACTTCAGGCTTAACCCTGGCTTTTCGGCACCATAAAGGTGGCTGACTTTCTATCGGGCTACGTTGTCGCGGTAACCTATGCTGAACACCTAACCTGCTCCAAAGCAGGATAAATTCAGCATAAGAGCTCAGCAGGTATAACAGCCCCACCTACTGACAAATCAGTTCTCTTGGAAAATGGGCTGTCCATTTCATGAGAACCCGGTGGATCTTGGTGCACAGCTTGTGCGAAGAGCGCTCAGGCACGAGAGAATATTTAGAGATCGCTGTAATCCGTTGGAATTGCCTGAACAATCAATGTACAAAAGGTACAGGTTTTGGGGAGAGGGGTTACATTACATCTGTCAGCTGCTGGAGCCTTACATCAGTAATGTAACGCACCGCATGTAACGCACCGCAACCATGCACTGACGGTCCCGCAGGCAGTGTGCATTGCACTGAGGTTTTTGCCACAGTTAATATATTTCCTAGTGATGTCCTTAAATCCCTCGTTGGATGGGTTTACAAGCAAGCCACAGATTAAATGCCATTAATCAATTATTTCTTTAAGCAAGTCATGGATTGATTCATTCATTCATAGGTACTTTTATGTATTCTGTTGGCGATGCCGAAAACTTCGGGAAGAACACAGTATGTAGAGCTATTCATAAAGTCACCGGGGCTACTATCACATGCCATAACGAAAAATGTCGTACATACATACGTTTATGGAACACAAAAATGTTACTGTGGTCAGATATACAAGTGCAGTCATAGTGGGGAAGTAATATAATAGCACTACCGCATTGACACAGTCGGCGATTTTGTGCCAGCGATCCTTGCGCCGTTTGGCAGCTGCAACTGTGTTGCTTTTTGCCTGGATTATTGATTTGTATTGCTCGTATTTATTAATTATTATTGTTTGCTCCTCCGTTGTGAAATATGCAGCTCGGGCCAGTTTGTTGCATGTTTGCGATTGGTCGCATGCAGCAACCTCCGCCCTTTTTATGTGAGCAGGCCTAGAGTGGACAGGCCTGGATTGAATTAGTGAGTTGATAGCCGGCTTTATGCTACCGAAAATCCGGAGGGCGGATGTCTCGGTAAGTGAAGCCAGATAAGTAAGAGGAAGCCCGGCTAGGTTTATCAAGCTTTATGGTACAGGCCTCTGCTCTCCACGCCGTAGGCTCTTTAAGTATTGGCTTCTCCAAAGTGCGACCAATCAGCAGCCAGGATGGCTGATCGTTCCCCCGATCATCTCTCAGTCCTCACACACCCTTATTTACACACAACACAACACTAACATCTCAGAGAAACAGAAATATGACAACATCAGTCGTAACAGTTTGAACTTGAAAAACTTTTGGATCATGTATAATGATAATAATGTACGTCAATGTTGTTGTAATTAGACACAAACAGCCATAGGAATTTAATTTAAAACATATATTAACACATTCCAATTTTCATTTTTGTCTTGCAAATACTGTAAAATTCCAAATATGTTGATGTGAGTCGTGAAAAAAATTGTAAAATTATAAGGTAAAATAAGCAGCACCTGGATGTGCTTTCTCACTTTTGGTTTTTGAGTGTGAATTGAGAAAAAAATCTCAAATTTGCGATAGGATATGAAATTCAAAATTTAGTCAACTGTTCCTTAGCCTGAGGGTCATACCTCACTAATGTTAAGTGAAATCAATGAACTACTTTTTCCAGATCTCTTGGACACAGACAAATGACACACACATGTTGGCTGCCACACAACACCCACTCTGACTTTATTAGTACATATATTACGCTCAGTGTGATTAGATTTGGCTTTTGATTTGAAACTCAGAGGTTCTGCAGTCTTATTGTTGAGAATATTCCAGATTGTTTCAAACCAGACAGTTATTTTGATTGTTAGTTCACATGACCATCTCCTACTGTGTTGTCCCTCAGCTCATCAGCGATGATACATTTGATCAGATCTACCTCCAACCATTCGCCATGAAACCAGACAGCACCTGTTTTCTTTCTCCCACAGATTCGTGTGGACGGTAACAATGAGCGCAGCGTGCAGCACTCCTCGAGTGGGCGAGGAAGTGGAGGAGGGCCGTCTTCATCCCAGGGTGGAGTTGGGGCCGGCAGTGATGGCCCCCCTCGCCATCATCAGAGACCCATCAGAGACAGGGGAATGAAGAAGGACAAAAAGGACGCTTCTCCGCTGGTAAATGGAGTGTCTTAGATTAAACACTGGAGGACCCTTCCCAGTTACACACACATTCACACTCACACACACACATATACACACACAGAGGTAATTTTTCTGAAATCATCATAAAGTCTCCTGGGTTTTTCTGTCTTTAGTTTTTGGTCACACTCATGAATTCACATATTCCATCAGCATGGAAGAGTTTAATGTAGTGAAGTCAAGGACCAGACGGGATCGAGGAGCTGCTGGTCTTGTTTTTTGCTGATGTCAGAGATCTCATTCATAACTGTTGTGTTATAAAAAAGGACCTGAAAGAGTCATGTAATGCATGAGAGGCATCGTTGTACAACTGGACTATAGTTTGCCACCTGGTCATGTATGTCCCTATTTGCTCATGTGTTCAAGACATTTGTACACACACATACACTTATAATTGTAGGTGTACACATTCTATCCTCAAGCTTCTTTTTATAGAACACACCTTTGTGTGAGATGTGGCAAACGCCTCTTTGAGGCCTTGTTTTGTGTGTCATGATTATAAATGAGACCCCTGCTATCTGTCTCCTGCTCTCTGAAGTGACTCGGAAGAAACTGCACTTTCTGGACAAAAGGAAGAGAAGAAAAGAGTTTTGTTGGGGTTTTTTTGTTTGTTTGTTTTTTTGACCGGAGCTCATCTTTCACAGAGGAATTAACTCTGGATATCCTCCTTTATTCATCAAAAAGAAAACTGTTTACTTGTTTTTTCAAATATGCTAAAAGTGACAATGCTTGTGTTTTCCACGCCACTATTGGACTGGCTCACATAACTAGAAACACACAAAAAGAAGAAAAGGGTTGACAAGGAAAAAAGGTATTATAGCCACTTTAGCAGGCAGAATGAAGTGTGTGTTCCACCGTTCTGCAGCACACTTCAAACATTGTTACTGCAGATCTTAAATGATTTGATGCACTGGCTTCACTGTATCCCACGAGTCAACAAGTTGTTTTTGTGTTCTCTAGCTCTAAAATCCAACAACAAAGACGCAGCTTAGCATTCAAATTTAAAGAATCGACCAATTGTAAAAAGTGTCAGGTGTATTTCCACTTAGACTGAGAGAACTGAACTGATCAGTCTACCTATTTTCAAAAAGCAGTTGATGTCTTTGGTGTCACCTACTTAATTGTATTTAGTGGGATGGTGACACCACGGGATCAGATCACTCTTGTATTTGGATTGACAAAGTGGAGACGAGTTCAATGTCCATGATTCAGAATGAAATTCCACCAAGGATGTGTGGGCTACGAGATACAAAGACTTGTCTCAGCATTTGTCATCTCATTCATCCTGTAGTGCAGATTATATAGACTTTCCTGTTCGACTGTCAGACCAGCGTTAATCCATTAAGTTGTAGGAGTGGGGAAACAAATTTGAGGCAGTTGGAATTCATTAAACTGGTAAAGTCCCTTTATAAAGCCAAGATACAGGGTACCAAATGTCATGACTGCTGTATTATTTAAAAGAACCGTCACATGACCTGTACTACCAATGTTTGGTTTCACTCAACCCATACAGATTTACAGCCTTAAACACTTTGCTCACGAAATAAAAATATCTTTATTCACAGTAGCGCATGGGCATAAAAAAAAATGTACGTAAGGTTAAATCCTTTCAAACAGAATCACGGCAACACATCTGCAGTGTTTACCTCTCGTATGGCGAGGTTCCTTCGCTCTTGTTTTAGTGTAATACTAAAAACTTGCAAACTGGCTTCACTTCAATGTCCTAACATTTAACAGCGCTTCCTTGGATTGGCACCAACTCAGTTAGTACAGTAACTTTGTCTGACAAACCTGATCAACTGGCAGGATTGAGACACAGCTGTTCTATAATTTATGAAACCCTTTGTATTTAATCTCTGCAGTTAGAAAACCTGTTGAAGTATTATTGTAGAGGAAACAGTTGCATTGAGGTAAACCTTGAAAAAATAAAGTTTGATTCTTCCTGCTTTTTTAACTTATTCTGCGCCCTCACCTTGGTGTTAAGCTGTAATGACCTTTTTGTTTTATTACTTGGTAGCTTGTTTTTTTTTTCCACTTGGTCATATTCAGTTGTTATCTTTGTGAAACTACAAGATGAGGTATTGTTTCAAGGTCAGAACTAATGCAGAGTACTTTCTGCATGCATGATTTGGTTTTGAAATTGCTCTACTTTCAAAGTGCAAATTGATCTTCTGAACAACCAACACCAGAAAGAGGAAGTGAGGTTTGATCAAGCAGGATTTTTATTTTCCATTTTCTGTAAAGTCTGAAAAACCAAAACATTGTTTCACACTCATGTCAGAGCTACCATTTATCTACACCCCTTTTTCCATCATGAGGCTTTATATATGTGCCTTGGATTTATTCTCTTTGGTTTCTGTGAATTTTACTCCATTCCGTTTTAGTCATGCATGGATATCTCTTGTTTAGGCGCGTCTCTAACCTGGTATGGATTCTTTCAGGGAGGTAGAACGGTGCAATATTTTTATTTTTTTTCCAGTTTCTGACACTTGTTTAACTCTTGCACCATGACAGACTTTCACAATAAGAGGACCAGAAAATCTAATATGAATGAAACATAAAAAAAATATGTTAAATCAAGCTGTCGTTCTCACGTGTTCCCACCTGGTTTAACACCTCGTCTGCATGGGAAGTTTTTATGGCAATATCAGTATAGATGAAGTACAATTTACATGCCGTGAATGCCTTTAAAGATTGTGTTAGAGCTAGTCCAATATGGTGTCCCAATTTCAAACATCCTGCAGAAACTCAGATGGTTCAGTGTAGACAGCATTTATATATTTATAATTATGGGGCAAAGGCCAGTTAGAACAATATTAAAACAAAAAAAGTTTTCTTAAGGATTCTACGTGCCTGTCATTTGTCTACGTGGCCGTGAACACCCCCCCCCCCTCTCAATGCACTTGTTTTGTCTTCCTATATGGCAGAACAGGGGAGGTCCAGTGAAATAAAAACCAAGCAGTTTTTAGTCCTGGGTGATAATGCTGATGGAAATAGGATCACAAGTATTCCATTTCTGTGCGAAAACCCTTCAGATGACTAATAAATAAACTTTGCTTCAATTTTTTTTGATGCCCTTAATAGCTTATTTTGAGAATTTATCAAGAAACTTTTCCTGCTAAAGTTAAATAATACAATTGATAGTTAAATCTGGATCCTGACTTCACAGCCGGAATGTGCTTAGCTTAGCAAAACAGCTAACCCTGCGCTGTTCAAAATCACAAACCTTAAATATTCAGTTTGGGGTTTTATAGCATGCTGGATGTATTTATTTAGTTACACGTGCAGTGACTGTCTGGCCAGGCATTTTCCTTGCTTCCAGATTTGAGATGAAAGTAGATGAAAATGCTTCCAGCAAGAATGCAAGTAATCATGTTCCACTGTGAATTCCTGTATTCCATATAAAAAAATTTTTATGAGGTACATTGTCAGTGAGCACATAAAATTCAGAAGTGATAAGTTTGATCACCTTCATTCAAAGTCGGTTGAAAAGTACTGGACTTAAAATTCATTATCTTTGACTAAATTGTCTAAATTGGGTGGAAATAAATCATCTATATCATTTTGGAATTATACATTTGAAGAAAAATTATTTGTCCCTCATTGCTAGGAAGCTGCAACAGAAAAAGAAAAAAAAAACTCACAAAATTTTGTGTGAAATGTGCCTTTACTTTTGACTGGTATCGTAAGCTAGACTTGTAAATCAGGGACGATGAGATGTTCACAACGGGACCAGATGGTGGGAGTTGGCTCATCCCTGTTGTGACATCATTCACCTTATAGTGTTGTTCACACTTACCCAAATCCAAACGTCATGCGTGAGCAGCGAGTGTTGTTGGTGCACTAGGAGATGACCTGTCTTGTCCAGCTGATCCTTTTCAGATCAATTTTCTGGTTGAACTCGTCTGTGAAATGAATTCAGTTACCTTTGTACAGACCACTTCTTGTTTTATTGTTACCTTGCTATGTGAGATGATATAAATCAGTGAAACTACATTCCATCACTCTCCAAAAAGGGACTGAAAAAGTTTCCAAGGTTGATCCATGTCTTTACCAGCAATCAGTCACCTTCTCATCTCTTGATGCATGTACTGTACATCTTCTAATGGATTTGGTTCAGACATGTTAAAACAGGCATTTCTATGTTTACTTTTTTTTGAGTCAGTGTTTATTTGTCTCATTTCTCCTTTACTTGTGTTCAGCTGGAGTGCCCAGTGATTTCCTGACACCATCAACCTTAAATCAAAGACACGTGGAAAGTTTTTACCTTGAGACCTGACTGAGAAACATTTGTGTAACACAAGTAATGGTTTATGAAACAAGCAAGTTTTTAAGACATTTATTTCTAGCATTATTGGTGTAACTTTTTCACAAATCTGTTCGTACACTGTTCCCAGTAAGCATCCTCCACAGTGGCAATAGCTTCAAAATTGTCAACAGAGTGAGAATAGTATGGAGTTGACTGTAATCTAGAAAAGAAGGAATAGTGAGTTAATGTATATAATGATGTCATTATTTGTCAGAAAAATGACTTGTACTCTTGTTTCAAATGTGCTCTTATTCAGATTTTCTTTCTTGCTGTTTAATATCAGTTAAATGCTAGAGCTCTTGATAATAAAGTCAAAGATGTGTGAAAAAATGGTATCCTCTGTAGCAGCGTGGAGCCACACACAGCTGTCTTTAATAATCAACTGTCCATAGTTCTGCGAAACCGTTCAGTTTGGATTTATGAATGAAAGCCAGCATGTGCATTTTATGGGCTGTCCTCTCACTGAACAAAGTTCGTTCACTTGCACTGTAAATTAGAAGGATTTATTGTAACAATGATGGTAATTTAAAAAATTTGACTTAATTTTTTGGATAATGTCATTTAGCATGACCGTGAAACGGTTCAAAATGTGCATAAAAGTTGAGCTTATGGAGTTGTAGGTCCCCTAAGTAGATTGCTTTCCTATATGAGGAAATAATGTGGATTGTGATGTGTTTCCATGGAGACATTTTAATTATTGTTGAATCAGAACTTAAAGGATTTCAGTTGGATTGCTATTCCCTGGAAATGTATTTAGACCTAGAATCCATTGAAGCTTCGTTTAAATCAAGATTCCTGCTGCTCAGCTCTTTTACTTATTTATTTTGCAGATTCTGGGCTGATGCCATGTGTTGAGTTCATGAAACTGTTAAAGAATCTGCCTAAATCCTGCCACAGATATTCTGAGCTGTTCTTAAAATATTAGTCCTGGAGTATTCTGATTTGTTCCACACTGAGGCAAAAGAAAAAGTCTGAACTAAGTCCCGTTAGTCCCTTCAGTCTGATAGTGTAAGGTGAGAGTTGAATATTTCTGGTAAAACATAGACATAAGTTCCTCTGTCTAACTTTTTTTAAGTTTCCCTTAAAAAAAAAACCATGAGGTGTGGTGGACCATGTCCATCACACCTCATGGTCTTCCTCAGTAGATGCAGGTTTCTCAGATTTTTTAATGCAGTTCTGTCGTCACAGGACCAAAGTATTAAGGTAAAACTTTACCTCATGTTAAAATATGTAATGGGTTGTATTTAAAGGGATTTACAGGCAAAACGGAGAAAAATCATGCAAATTAAATGATTTTTAGTGATGAGATACTTAATGAAATATTTTCCTGAAACTAATAATCCTTTAGTTTTCATCACCTGATATAGACCTTTATGTCACTAGTGGAAGTGGCTGCTCTTCCACAGAGAATCCATCTTGTTGCACCAAACGAACTGACATCTGATGGTCAACGGCTGGGTGGGTAAGACGAGGGTTTTTCATTTGATTCTAATGTACAGAAACACTAGATGACACCAAATCCTACATATCACAGTGGATGGCCTAAAGTTGAACGAGACAGTTGGTATCAGTCTCTAGACTGTTCTCATGGCCAGAAACGTTTGTATTTCTAAGTGTGGCTAACTAATATTTATGGACTATATCCTTTCAATTCTCTTTCAAGTTATGGGTATATGTGGGTGTTTTATTTCCTTGTTATTTTTGATTGGAGTGAAATTTTTATAAGGGTGAGCTAACATCAAGCTGCTGGAGTCACGTGAGCCAGTTCCCTCGACGTGGCGGACAGGAGCTGCACGTATTTGGATGCGTTGTGGACTGGAGACGACAGAGATCCAACCAATCACTTCAGCTCTGCTGTGTCAGAACAAAGACAATGAACTTGCTCTGAATCAACCTGCTTATTAGTGTATTTTATTGTGCCTCCAAATACAATAGCTTGAAATGACCCACAAACGTATTTTTTTTTCATATTTAGCAGTATTGCTAACAAACTTATGGTAGATTGGGTTGGATTATTGAGGTCAATAAAAAATGTTAAAAATTTTCCATGCGGATTTGTTTAAACGTGTTTAAACGTGTCTTACAAATGTTGACATGCAATCCAGCCGTTTTCCAGTGGCTGCCATGGCAACTGATTAAAATGAGGACCCTGTCAACATTGCAGCAGAAAAATAATTCGGAATGTGATTAGTGTAAGATGTGCTGGAGAAATGTTCATGTAGGTTTCTTAAATACTCCAAACCAATATTTAAGTTGAAACAGCATAGAATAATGTGATTCTACGCATCGCATATATTTTTATTCCTACTGTTGTCTCCTGATGGACTCTATGAAGGACACAGCTGACATCTGTTGTACTGATGTTCATGGAATGCTTCATGTTGTTACTCATACATGAGACCATCTTCAGTGCAGTCCACGGTGGTCAGCATAATAGAACTGTAATACATGTGGATCCCCAGAAAGAACATTAACCTCCAGAACTGGACAGTCCATGAAGGTGGACTGAGAAACACAGTCGGAAACTCAAATGGAAATTTTTATACTAATATTTATGCCTTTTGAATGTATGGATTTGACAAGGTTGGCTTAATAACATCTAGCTTCAGCGTATCTGTTAACAGATAGTATGTCACAGCATTTGTTTTTGGCTTCACCATCCTCACTAAAATCAAACTTTCATTTAGGTAAAATGAGTTTTGCTTCACATTAAGTCTTCACAGCGGATGTTTGTGCATTGAGTGTGTTCATCAGCAGATAGCTGCTTTATGTTCATCTGCTGTGATTACCCTGTCAGCTGTGTTACTCTGATATTTGGTGGTGAGTATTTTTTTTTAATCTATGCCTGTTATTTCAATTGAATTAATTCGTTTATGGGGAACTCTGATTCGGACGAGCTGTGAGACTGAATTAACCAGCGCCTCCCTTAAAGCTACAACAGAGTTGTGTTTTTGTCTGGTTATGTATGTATTCACACAACTTCATCCACTCATCGCAAGAGAGGTGCTCTCTCTATGTCAAAACTGTCTTAATTCAGACTCTGAACAGAGGAGTCCTAAACCTGTCTACGTATTTCTTTTTAACTGAAAGAGTGTCTGATGAGACCCCTCAGCATCCTTCTTTCTCTAAACCTTCTTGGGATGATTCACACGGAACCAACACAGGGTGACGAAACCAAAAAATCATCTCTGTTGCTTGAACATTTCCACCATATAAAACTGACTGGACTGGGAAGCTGTTGAGCGCCACAAAGTGAAGACAGAAAAAAATCTGTAGATACTTAAACCAGAGTAGTCAAAGAGCTGTAAACCTCGTGTGGGCTTTTGTACTTTTATTTTTCATTTTGTAAAAATTATACTGTTTGGATTAACATATCTTGTAATAGTGTAGTTTATTTTGTTGTATCCTGTTTCAGTAAATAAAGGTTTTGTGTCTGCATTTTATGATATGTACATTTATTTACCCAGGAGAATGTGGCAGATTTATTATGCTACATTCAGTAAAACTGAACAATTCTGCTAGTTATTTAATATAAACCAGTGTAAGTAGAACCATGGGCTCCTATATGCTAAAAAAGCATGATTTGAAAACCCAGATGTTCAATTTACTGTAAGGCAAAGATAAAAATTAACAAAAAGAAATACGAAGATAAAGCATTCACATCTACCCATCAGATCAAGATAATAAATAATAATGAGCAGATGTACACTAGCAGCCAAGTTTGTACACACTTTGTTGGTTATTTTCATCACTATTTACATTGTAGATTCTCAATGAAGGGATCAAAACTGAATAAACACATGGAATCATGAAGTAAACAATCTTCAAAAAAAGGCCATCTCCATTAGGTTTAGGTCAGGTGACTGGAGGTCAGATCATCTGACACAGGACCCCATCTCTCTTCTCCTTGGTCAAACAGCCCTACGCAGCCTGGAGGTGTGTTTGTGTTCCTTGTCTTACTGAAAAATAAATGATAGTTTTGATAAGCGCTAACCGATAGGATGACATGTCGTTGCAGGATGCTGTGGTAGCCATGTTGGTTCATTGTGTCTCCCTTTCGAATTAATCCCCAACATTGTCACCAGCTACGACTCCCCACACCATCACACCTTCTTCTCCATGTTTCACAGTGGGAACCGAACAATGAATGTAAAGATCATCCATTCACCTTTTCTGACATGTCAGGTGGAACCAAAGATCTCAAATTTGGACTCATCAGATCAAAGCCAGATCAATCCACTGGTTTATTGTTCATTCCTTGTGTTTGTTGCCCCAAATAAATCTCCGCATGTTGCTTTTCCATAGTCTTGTTTTCTGAGCAGTCTTATTTCTTGTAGTAGTCTTGTTTTACTTGACCATAAAGACCTAATTTACCTCCTCTGACCAGTTGATGTAGAGATGTATCTGCTCCTAGAACTGTGTGACATTTATCTGCCTCCAATCTGAGCTGCTGTTAACTTGCAATTTCTGTGACTGGTGACTTAAATGAACTTCTCAGCTGCAGAGGTGACCCTTGGTTTTCTGTTCCTGGGACAGTTGTCATGTGAGCCAGTCTCTTAATAGCTCTAAAGGGTTTTTGCAACTGCACAGGGAGTTTCATTCAAAGTTTTTCCAATTTTGTTGACTACCTGAACTTTAGTTCTTAAAATAATGATTGACTGTCATTTCTCTTTACCCAGCGGATTGGTTCTGGCCATAAAATAGATTCCAACAGTTAACATAGGACCAACAAATTAAGGCTTACGTGTGAAGTGAAAACCATTTCAGGTTTATAACACTGTCATCAAAGTGGGTGGCTATTTCTAGAAATATAAAAATATAAAACATGCTTACAATCCTTTTCACAATTGATTGCTTCCTGCATCATTCCATATATATTAGTAAAACCAAAAGGAAAGTAAAACCAAAGGAAAGGGCATATAGTTAGTTGTGAAGCTGAGCAGCAAAGAGGAAAAAAGGATTGGTACTGACAGAAGGACTGGCCAGATAAGGGGACCGTGATGGGACGGATATGAAGCAGGTTACACTGATAAAGTGATAAAGGATGCAAATGTGATGACTGGTGAGGAGAGTGTGTTGAGAAAGTGAAGTGAGTAAGGTGAGCGTGAGACAAGACGAGGTGATGTAGAGAGCATAAATCAGTAGGTGCAACAGATTATTAGAACAAATATGAGGACTGTGTTGAAGAAGATGACGAGCAGAAAGGCAACTGGTCAACTAGATATACCAGTGGAGGCAAGGAAATGTTTATGAGAACTGGCAGTGGGGGTTTTAACCACATTGTATAATGGAGGAGTGGAGTGTACTGCAGTATTTTATTATTTTTTTTACAATGGCACAAAGTTGAGCCACAGCAGGAAGTTACAAGACAGAAGTTCAAATTAGAAACGAGGTGAAGATCTGTGTGCATTAATATGGTTTCATGTCAATAAAAATCCCTATAATTGCAATCTTTGCTAGGAAAATTGTAATGGGGACATACAGAGAATGGCAGGGTGCCAAGAGCTATAAAATTGCAGGAGGAAGTCAAGAGTGACAGATTAGTATGTGAGCTTGATGCAGATATGTATAAGGACAGTCCCAACAGTGAAGTGTGCAGTAGGAATGACAGATGGGGGTGAGATTAAATCAAGGATTGTCTCCGAGCCCGTTCTTATTGACAGTGTGGAGATATGGAGATATGCTCTGGACAGAAGGGGCATGAAAGTCAGTAGTAGCAAGACAGAGTACATGTTTGTGAATTGAAGTTGCACAGAGTACAAGCTTTGAAGGTAGATGATTTAAAAAGGCAAATGTGAAAGTTTAGTAGTTGGATTAGAGATGCTATACATGTTGTACCTTAACGACAGGAGGCAGTGCTGGAGCTGGCAGAGGTGGAGATGCTAATTTCTTTGGGAGTGACGAGGATGGACAGGATTAGGAACCGATTTTTCAAAGGGACAGCACAGGTAGGATAGTTTGGAGCCAAAATTAGAGAGGTGAGATTGAGATGATTTGGACAGGGGCAGACGGAAACAGGATATATGTAGCTGACAACTGCTGAGGATGGAACTTCTGGGCAGAAGGAGAAGAGGAAGGTCAAAGAGGAGGTCTATGGATGTGGTGAGGGAGGGCATGCAGCTGGTTGATGGAAGAAGGGAGGATCCAAAGGACAAAGTGATGGTCTTCTGTGGTGACCCCTGAGGGGAACAGCTTGAAGACAAGAACTATTCTTGTACATTCTCTGCAAGACATGATCCTGTGTTCATAGTCTCATAGTCATTGCTACGCGCTACTTCTGCTGCAGTTTGTATTGTTTAACTGAGTTTGGTAAATGTCATCACATGCTTTCGAATAAGTCAAAGAACAAGGAGGCAGTAATAGTCTGATTTATTGAAAGATATCCAAGCATCATAAGAGGAGTGTGAACTGGAAAAAGTCCTGCAGTAAGCATTTAGTTACTAAATAGAATGCTTACTTTAAAATGACTGTCTTTTAACAGCAATTACTACAGTTACAAGTATAAAACTGTATGATCTATTTTTCTGTGATGAATGGTCAAGGTATTTATGCAGCATCCTGGATTGGAGGGTTATTATGAGATTCATTCATTCATTCATACATACCTGTACATTCTTCTTGAAGACAAGACGACCATGTCTTGTTTTCTGGTGATTATTTGAACCCAGGTCATTGGTTACACTGGAACCTATGCCAGCTGACTACAGGAGAGAGGTGGGGTACACCCTAGACAAATCACCACTTCATTGTAGGGCCATATACAAAGACAAACAGCTATTCACGCTCACACTTACAGTCTATGAACAATTTACGGTGTCTGATTCAGCTAAGCTGAGGAGAGGACCCATCTAACAAGAACATGCAAACTTCGCACTGAAAGGCTCCAGATGGAATCAAACCATGGCTATTCTTGATGTGAGCTAACAGCACGACCCACTGCGTCACAATGCTGCCCTTATTTAGAGGATATTGGGGGCAATTCACTGCCCTTGGGGAAATCTGTAGGGTTATTCAGTTAATGAAGGTGTATTTATTAATTTTGATGAAATTACAGGATGATAAACTTGTGAAAATGTTGATGAAAATGTTTACATGCTGCACAGAGAATCATCTTACTTCACACTGAGAGTCCCTAAAGATGTACGTGACTGACATGAGGTTTTTGTCCAAGACTAGTGACAAAGACATGTAGAGTTACACTGCATGTTTCAGATAGATTGAAAGGGCTTTTTAGCCCTACTAAGATTTAAGTGCTTGTATTTTCTCTGAGTTTGTTTTGTCTGCCAGTGACTTTTTCCCAATTTAAGTAGTTTTCTATACAGGTTCAAACTTTCCAGATCAAAACTTCTATATAAAGCATTGCTTGAACACAGGCAATGCCTCTTTATTATCATAGTAAGGCAGATAATGAACCATTCTTCTTCACACACACAACCCGTTTAGCTGGAGGAGTGATATTGATCTCAATATGTAACCTGTAATAGTGGTGATCAACAGACTGCCCCTAGGCAAAATTTGGACTGAGACAAAGTTCCATTTGAAGCCTGAAGCTTTTTCACACAAAAAATATGGCACTAAAATTTACATTTTTATTGAAAAGTTAAGGTTGCACTTGATTAGACTGTTTTAATTGCTTTTCTTGTGGTGCCCCATGTCCCTAGAGAGAATTATTCAGAGGTTCATTGTTGCCATATGAGTCACAAGAAAATGATGCACACTCAGTGTTGAATACATGAGATTGTAATTAGTCTGTTTCCTTTTCTATGTTTTATGTGCTGCTCTCCTGTATGAGTTCAGGGAATTTTCAATGTCCCAAATATTCAGTAACTTCATTCTTATCTATCCTGGATGGATTCATTCATAAACAGTGTGTTGTCACCTTATTAATTTCACAAATCAATGCTATGCTTTTATTGGTGCTGTTGTTGACTCTGGCTGCTACGTTTAAGTTGTGATTGTTCTCTGTTATCAATTTGCTTCCTGCTCAGCTGCATGAATTATAGCGAGGGCTTGTTTCCACAGTCATTTAATTGTTGGATGCCTTTTCTTACTTTATTGAAATGCCTTCATTTCAATAAATATCTACTACAAATGTATATATCTGCTTTGATGAAAGTTTAGGTTGACTGTGAAAATGTGATGTTGGCCATCAAATAGAGAGATGAATAAATCGTCTGTCTTACAGCACCACCTCCAGCGTATCCAAAGAAAGAACAACATTCAAGTTTCATTTTAACTAACTTCAAATACAGTATGTGACACAGAGAGAGTTTACCAACCAGCTGGAAAAGAGAAACAAACACCAAATACTTTCCACAAGTTTCCACAACAGAGGAAAGTTTTAGGAGGCAACTTTCAAAGCAGATGGTCAATGTCAACTACAAAGTCTTTGACCAAACAAATCATTTTAGGTTGCTGTTGAATATGAAGGAAATCACTTCAATGAATTGGTCTTGGAATAAAAATAGCTTTCTGAGTGGTACACAAATTTGGAGGCAGCGGTATCACATCTACAAGAAGTCAGGTTAAAAATAAGGACCTGAAGGTGAGCTGTTGGGAATTTAATAACATTAATGAAAACATGTAGACATTTCAATTAAACTAACACTTTAGGCACAGATATAATTCCGCTTGTATCTGGGCAGATACAAGCTGAATTGTAAGACTCAGAAGAATTTTATCAAGTTTATTATTTTAAGTGTTAAAATTGTTACAAAATGCAACTATTAGAGAAGGAGTGGCTCCAAAGGATCTTCTGTGACCAAAGAGAAAAGTTGATAACTTGGCTGACAGAAAGAAAAGTGATCTTAAACTGTAGCTTCAGGTCAGATCTGCACAAATGAGCAAACAGTTGATATTTGGTAAGTGTTACAGGCAATTTGACACTTTTGGTCCATTGATCCAGAACAACACTGAGTTGGCAGACACTAATGCCAGGACTTTAAAGGAAGTACAGGTAATTCAATTCAGTTCACCTGAAAAAACTTCACTTGTCCCCAAGGGGCAATTGAAGGCACATAGAGCAACAGTATTGGTGCAAAATTAGCAGTATTAGTGAAAAAAAAGGAAATGCAGAGTGCCATGAGCTAAAACCAGATTCAAATAGACAAAACCAACGCTAACACTAAAATACACAATAAACAGATGTATACAATATAAACAGGAATATGTAATGAGGTAATAAATACAGTACCGGTATATAAAATACCGTAGAAACTGTAAAACTACAAAGACTGTTTATAATGTAGCAGCATTATGTATGTGGATTTGAACAGGATAAACATAAACAGGTGTGTAAGTATAAACGGGGTATGTACAATGAAATAATAAATATATATATGACTGTGAAAACTATCAAACTAAAGCTACTAATCGAGGTTCATCAGCTAATATTTAGAAATATAAATCCCCAAACATTTTTCCTTTCAAACTTTTCAAATTTGTTGCTTCATCCAATAAATATATTTTTAACAGTTTTAGATTGTAAATCAAACATTTTGTTAAAGCTTACAAGCTCGAGCAGATTCCTGGAACAACATCTGAAGCCTCAGTCCAGAAGAACGCAGTCCTAGGAACAGCTAAGATACTACGCAGAAACCCTATATATACTGTGTGTATGTATGTATATATATATATATATATATATATATATATATATATATATATATATATATATACATATATATACACACACAGTATATATACACACACACACACAGATGTATATACAGTATATATATATACACAGTATATATACAGTATATAAATATATACATATATATACATATATATACACACACACACACACACACACACACACACACACACACACATATATATATATATATATATATATATATATATATATATATATATATATATAATGTAGCCGCAAGAGGACACAAGCCAGTGTCTTATTGTGCTGGTCCCAAGCCCGGATAAGTACAGAGGGTTGCGTCAGGATGGGCATCCAGCGTAAAACTTTTGCCAAATCAAAGATAAGAAACAAATCTATGACTTCCATACCGGATCGGTCGAGGCCCGGGTTAACAATGACCGCCATCGGCGCTGTTGACCTACAGGGCGCCGGTGGAAATTGGATTACTGTTGGTCAAAGAAGGAGAGGAGGAAAGTGCGTTCGCTCGAAGAAAGAGAAGAGGAACACCAAGAGTATAGGACTGAGAGTAGGGACGTTGAATGTTGGAATTATGACAGGAAAAGGTAGAGAGTTGGTTGACATGATGCAGAGGAGGAAGGTAGACATACTGTGTGTACAGGAGACCAGATGGAAAGGTAGCAAGGCTAGAAGTTTAGGAGCAGGGTTCAAGTTGTTCTATCATGGTGTAGATGGGAAGAGAAATGGAGTAGGAGTTATCTTGAAGGAGGAGTTTGTTAGGAATATCCTGGAGGTAAAAAGAGTGTCGGATAGAGTGATGAGTCTGAAGCTAGAAATAGAAGGTGTGATGTTCAATGTTGTTAGTGGGTATGCTCCACAGGTAGGATGTGAGCTGGAGGAGAAGGAGAAATTCTGGTCGGACTTTGACGAAGTGATGCAGAGCTTGCCTAGAAGTGAGAGAGTTGTCATTGGAGCAGACTTCAATGGACATGTTGGTGCAGGAAACAGAGGGGATGAGGATGTGATGGGTAGGTTTGGTATCCAAGAGAGGAACGCAGAAGGACAGATGGTAGTTGACTTTGCAAAAAGGATGGAAATGGCTGTAGTGAATACTTTCTTCCAGAAGAGGCAGGAACATAGAGTGACCTATAAGAGTGGCGGTAGGAGCACACAGGTAGACTACATCTTGTGTAGACGGTGTAACCTGAAGGAGATCAGTGACTGTAAAGTAGTGGTAGGTGAGAGTGTAGCCAAACAGCATCGGATGGTGGTGTGTAGGATGACTCTGGTGGTGAGGAAGATCAAGAGGGCAAAGGCAGAGCAGAAGACGAAATGGTGGAAGCTGAAAAAGGAAGAGTGTTGCATGACTTTCAGGAGGGAGTTAAGACAGGCTCTGGGTGGTCAGGAGGTGCTTCCAGATGACTGGACAACTACAGCTAATGTGATCAGGGAGACAGGTAGGAGAGTACTTGGTGTGTCATCTGGAAGGAAAGTAGACAAGGAGACTTGGTGGTGGAATGAGGAGGTACAGGAGTGCATACAGAGAAAGAGGTTAGCTAAGAAGAAGTGGGACACTGAGAGGACCGAGGAGAGTAGACAGGAGTACAGGGAGATGCAGCGTAATGTGAAGGTAGAGGTAGCAAAGGCCAAACAAGAAGCTTATGATGACTTGTATGCTAGGTTGGACAGTAAGGAGGGAGAGACTGATCTATACCGGTTGGCAAGACAGAGAGACAGAGATGGGAAGGACGTGCAGCAGGTTAGGGTGATTAAGGATAGGGATGGAAGTCTATTGACAGGTGCCAGTAGTGTGATGGGAAGATGGAAAGAGTACTTTGAAGAGTTGATGAACGTGGAAAATGAGAGAGAACAAAGACTAGAAGAGGTGACTGTTGTGGACCAGGATGTAGCAAAGATTAGTCAGGATGAAGTGAAGAGGGCATTGAAGAGGATGAAGAGTGGAAAGGCAGTTGGTCCTGATGATATACCTGTAGAGATATGGAAGTGTCTAGGAGAGGTGGCAGTAGAGTTTCTGACTGGGTTGTTCAACAGGATCTTAGATAGTGAGAAGATGCCTGAGGAATGGAGGAGTAGTGTGCTGGTGCCCATTTTTAAGAACAAGGGAGATGTGCAGAGTTGTGGCAACTACAGAGGAATAAAGCTGATGAGCCATACAATGAAGTTATGGGAGAGAGTAGTGGAAGCTAGACTAAGGGCAGAAGTGAGCATTTGTGAGCAGCAGTATGGTTTCATGCCAAAGAAGAGTACCACAGATGCAGTATTTGCTCTGAGGATGTTGATAGAGAAGTACAGAGAAGGCCAGAGGGAGCTGCATTGTGTTTTTGTAGATCTAGAGAAAGCTTATGACAGGGTGCCCAGAGAGGAACTGTGGTATTGTATGAGGAAGTCTGGAGTGGCAGAGAAGTATGTTAGAGCAGTGCAGGACATGTATGAGGACTGTAAGACAGTGGTGAGGTGTGCTGTAGGTGTGACAGAGGAGTTCAAGGTGGAGGTGGGACTACATCAGGGATCAGCTCTGAGCCCCTTCTTGTTCGCTATGGTGATGGACAGGCTGACAGACGAGGTTAGACAGGAATCACCATGGACTATGATGTTTGCAGATGACATTGTGATCTGCGGTGAGAGCAGGGAACAGGTGGAGGAGAAGCTAGAGAGGTGGAGGTTTGTCCTGGAAAGGAGAGGAATGAAGGTTAGCCGCAGTAAGACAGAGTACATGTGTGTGAATGAGAGGGACCCAAGTGGAAGAGTGAGGCTACAGGGAGAAGAGATCAAGAAGGTGGAGGATTTGAAGTACTTAGGGTCAACAGTCCAGAGCAATGGAGAGTGTGGAAAAGAGGTGAAGAAGCGTGTACAGGCAGGGTGGAACGGGTGGAGGAAAGTGTCAGGTGTGATGTGTGATAGAAGAGTATCAGCTAAAATGAAAGGAAAGGTGTACAAAACTGTGGTGAGACCAGCGATGTTGTTGGGTCTAGAGACAGTGTCACTGAAGAAAAGACAGGAGAAAGAGCTGGAGGTAGCAGAGATGAAGATGCTGAGGTTCTCTCTGGGAGTGACCAGGAAGGATAGGATCAGGAATGAGTACATCAGAGGGACAGCACATGTTAGAGGTTTTGGAGATAAAGTCAGAGAGGCCAGACTGAGATGGTTTGGACATGTCCAGAGGAGAGATAGTGAATATATTGGTAGAAGGATGCTGTGTTTTGAACCGCCAGGCAGGAGACCTAGAGGAAGACCAAAGAGGAGGTTTATGGATGTAATGAGGGAAGACATGAAGGTAGTTGGTGTGAGAGAAGAGGATTCAAAGGACAGGGCTAGATGGAGGAAATTGATTCGCTGTGGCGACCCCTGAAGGGAAAAGCCGAAAGGAAAAGAAGAAGACATTCGTAAGTAGAGGTACCACTGTAATCCGATGCTCCCTATATGTGGATTAATATTAATACAGTCAACCCTCGGTTTTCGAACATAATACGTTCCAGAAGGCTGTTTGAAAAGCAAGTTTTTCGAAATCCGAAACTATTTTTCCCATTATAATTAATGTAAATAATTTTAATCCGTTCCAAGTCTAAAAAAAACCTTTTTCTAAGTTTTTTTTTACTATTTTACACCGTAAACTGCACTGTATACTGTTTACCATAAATAAAAAGGGGTAGAAATAGACGCTGTGTTTTATTTTAATAAAAGATATCCTATCGAACTTCGAACACGAATGCGCTACGGAGGAAGCATCCTGGGCAGTTCGCTCGGCTCCAAAGCGAGTCACGTTCAGGTACGCTCGGCTTCTTTCGGTTTGGTCGAGAGCCGAATTTTGGTCGAGTTCAGATACGTAAAATTCTCAGACTTTCTGGTCGAAAACCGATTTGGTCGAGAACAGAAGCGTTCGAAAACCGAGGTTTGACTGTATTGGTTAAAAACAAGATCGCTGAAAAAAGCAGGCAGTCTGGCCGGCAGTCGTGCCGCACTATGCCACCAGGGGGCACCCTCAGACGGCACTTTGGCCGGTAGACTGACCGGGCTACGCCCCCTGAGGTAGTCAGTGGGCGTCGCTGAAGTGCCGGCTCTCACTGACCTGCTCTCTCACTGGATTGCAGTCTGTGGAGAGCTCAGGGGACCGTTCAGTTTTCTGGCATTTAATTAATCGCTTGCAGTTTATTTTGAACTTAATATCTTCATGACCGACTTGGTTTTTCATACCGGAGAACAGCCTCTGTGTAACATATATTGCTAACTCACGGTACCCGGCTAATAAAAAAAGAATACGGTGCCTGACTAAAAATAAACATCACCATAACGGAGCAAAACATAGGGATTTTTCAACAACTGTATTAATAAAGCTTGACTGATTTATCTCAGTATTTCCCAACCACTGTGCCGCCGGAAATAACCCACTTTAAACTTAATTGGTCGAAAAAAATGCCATTGTTGAGTGTCAGTGCTGTCATCTGGAATCTAGTGACGGTCCATTCAATCAGTCTGCGGAAACACACGGAGAAACTGGCATAAAGGTGAATGAAAGACCCCCAAAGCTGAACTTCCAGCCTTTTCTGAAATTTCAAGAGCAGAGTCACTGCTAGACAAAGGTGCCTGGTGTGCTGCATTGATTTGCAAATGTAGTGGATACCTGAAACAAGTAACTGTGTGGGGGGGTGCGGTTTTTTATTATATGCACATTATAATCCGGTGCGCCCTATATACGAAATAAATTATAAAATAAACAGTTTGTTAAAGTTGTGCCTTATACTCCAGTGCGCCTTATAGAAAATAATGTACTTCCTCCAATGCCTCTGGGGTGACCCCAAGGCATCCCCAAGGCCAACCGAGAGATACCATCTCTCCAGGGGGTCCTTGGTCTGCCTCTGGGTCTCCTCCCAGATGTTTGAACCACATCAGCAGCTGTTTCTGCTGGATGAGGAGGAGAAGCATCATCTCTGTTTGTCTGAGCGCCTCATCCTCTCTCTGAGGCAGAGCCCCGCCACCATGTGGAGAAAACTCATTTCAGCTGCTTGTATACATGATCTTATCCTTTCACTCTGCTCAGACCTCATGACCAAAGGTGAGGGTTGTAACAAAGATATAACGGTGAATGGAGAGCTTCACCTTGTGGCTCACCTTTCTATCACCAATGACAGATAGAGCAACTGCCTCACTGTGATCCGCCGGTCAGTTTCACGCTCCATTTGTCCCTCACTGTCAAGAATGCTTGAATATTGAATACTGCCGTGAAACTCCTCCAACTGAGGTAGGGACTCCTCTCCTACTCTGGACACTTCACCTTTTTCTCTCTTCATGGTGTAATATTTATTATCAGCCACATGGTGGAGATGTGGCACTGTGATTTGATCCACTGGATCTGAGCGAGGCAGAGGAGTGAGGTAAGGTCTGGGCATATATTCAAAATTCATGACACGCGCATCTCAACTGGTGTAAGATCCACAGCCGGTGTAATGAGCTCCAATCTGAGAACTTCCTGACTACATTATCAGTTTGTATTGCTTTTGGGCTCTGCTGTTGCATGTGAAGCTCTAACATGGTGGCATCATCTAAAAACAAATTACCGGCACAGATGCAGGTTTAACAGTGCTGCAAAACACACCGAGCAAGAAAATTAAAAATGGCTAAACCAACAAACACACAAACAAACAAACAGTACAGTCTAATGAGCTGTAATTGAATTTATGTGTGTAGCTGTCTGTTTGTGTTTCCTTAATTACATCTTATCTTAATGTGTTTATCTCTTTGCCATCATCTCTCCATTGGCTCATCTTACAATTGCTTTTTTAAATGCTGTCACATCTCTCCATGTTCTCTCTCCTTCCTCCAGTCGTTCTCTGTCAGTCTCTCAGTGTCTGACCTAGTTTTGGACAGCCTTTCTTATGCACACATAAAACACACACACACATACACACACACACACACACACACACACACACACACACACACACATACACACACAAAGTCACGAAAAGAAAACCTATGTCTGTAGGTGCTTAAAATCCTCAGTTGAATTTTGATGGTGCTTTTAATGTCCAAAGATGTTCGGCTGAAATGGCTGAAATTTATCAAGGTCATGAAATAGCACTTTCATATAAAAGTGCTATTGGAGGGCAGTGTTTCATTCCCATCATGCTCCATGGTTAACTTGCTTTCTTTCATCTCAAGCTGCTGTTTGTACTTGTGATAGTGTGATGCAGAGCAGTGTTGGCATGTTGCCCCAGACTGGACCAAAATAACCATGCGCACACGCACACACTCATACACAAGTGCACACATACACATCAGTCTTTCCACAGCTTGCAGTGTTTCTTCAAATATGACTTCCAATGTATTTGGACGTCTCGTGTTCTCATATCATCAGTACAAACATGTAGGCCTCCGCGTAGGAGGACTTTTTACCAGAGAGGACAGTGATGTCACAAAAGAACCACAGCTACAGCTACAGCACATGCTGAGTGTGAAGTCTCAACCATCTGGCCAATCATTATTCATAGCCAGGCATAAACAGTCAAACGTGCTGCTGGGCATGTGCTGCAGCAAGTGTATGATAAGGAGTGAGGAAGGTGGGCTGCTAAACTGTTCTTAACATGCTGATCTCAAAAGATGGAAAGATAAAGATACAAGCAAACATGGCTGATGAGTATAGTTTGGGACGGGGTCAAAGACCACCGGGATTAGGAACAGTGCAGTGCAAAATATCTCAAGAACATTTGTCATAGCAGCTTGCTGATTTGCTGCCTCTCTGCATATGATAATCCCAAAAAATCTCACTCACACAAGCACACGCACACGCACACACACACACACACACACACACACACACCACACACACACACACACACACACACACACACACACACACACACAAGCTCAGACAAAAATAAACATTGACCTCAGGAGGACTTGTCCTGTACATTAACAATGTAATTAATGAAGACAGGCCAAAATGTTGATGTTTTTTTCAATAAATTTGGGGTTCAGTATTTATGGTGTCATTCTCTGTCAGTCTCTCAGTTGGTCAAAGCATCTTATTACGCTTTTGAAGAGAGTCTGTCTGTGGGCAGAACATTGGTGTGAATGTAGCGCCAGAGAATTTGTTTTTGCAGCGGTCCAACTGTGCCATTTAAAGTGATTAGATAAATATTGATTTGATTCAGCAATCAATAGAAACAATAGAAACACAGACACACACACACAAACACACACACACACACACATGCGCACACGCACACACCATGCCACTGTCATCACTCTCATGAAGAAACTCCAAGGTCATGTCTCCAGGACAGTTTGTGTGGACTACACCTCAGTAAATATACACACAGTGGACTTAACAAGCTATTTACCCTCTTGTGGTCTAAGAATATTTAATAAATCTAAGTGTCTACATATAGCTGATGAGTTCGGAGATGTGTGCACTAGAGTCTCTCTCTAATCGAGCACATTTCATTGGTGGTAACTGAAAATAAGCCTCTTTGAATAGTCTCCAAAATCACAAATAGTCTTGATTAAGTCTAATACCCAACATTCACAAGTGTGACGTCGGTTAGGGTTCACTGTTAAATAAGAGATATGTTATGTCCAGCAATTAAATGGGTGAAATTAGTAATAGTTGCTCAGTTCTTGCATTTTTACTTTGGGAAAAGAAATATGTGCCTGTCAAAAGATTGTAATAACATATTCATAACATCCTTTCCGCTAAAATCATATCAGATACACATTAAGATGAATGTCTTCAAATATAAGACAGAATTAGATTAAGCAGTAGCAGGAATTCCACAAATGTAAGAGGCACAGCAGTCCCTCCAAATGCACCCTCCATATGCACACAAATTACATTCCATTACATTTAAATTCAACACCTGTATTAAAAGAGTTTTATCATGAAAACACACGTATTTGTTCCATCTATAACTTCAGTGGTTGATAAAACCTACCTGTTTCCATCCTGTGTCTTTCTCTGATTTATGATTCATGTAAGTCTATCATTTTGAGTTAAATAATTATACCCTCAGGGTTCTTGTAATGCTAAGCAACACTATATATATATATTTTTTAAAAAGGATCCATCCCATTATCTCAATCTATGGTTAAATTCATTGGTTTATTGTTTTGGATGCGTCTTCAAGCTGAGAATTCTCATTAACCGATTGCTAAAATGATCAGCATTCATAATCCGATGACTTTGCTTTAGATTCCTCCATCAAGATGAGGAGCTTCATGTTGAGCTCTTCTACCAATGGAGGGTTTTTACAAGAAAGAAACCTACCTGATACAGTGGCCCAAAATTCAGAACCATTCCAAAACTGTCTATTATACCCTAGCCCTCCCACAACAGTTTAAAAAAAAATTTGTTTTAGTAACTTGCACACATGACACATGAGTCTCAAATGTCTAGGAATGAACGCTACACCAGAGGGAACAGTGACCAGAGTCCAAAGCAAAGGTACAAAACTAGACGCATTTGTGGCCCACTGTGGCCACCAGGGGCCCCCAAAGACTCCTGAAATGTCCCAAAGAGAGAACCTTACTTTGTTGGAGGAAGTGGAACATTAAGGAAATTTGCTTGTTTATAAAAGTAAATGTCTAAAATAAAGCAATTTTTGGATTTTTATCTGTAGAGTTTTCAGAAACAATTAAAAAGCTTTATGTATTTTTAAAATCATTGTTCTTGTGTTGTTAGTCTCTGACCTAGTCAATCAACTGAGTATAATTTTGTTTTGTTTTTTCTTAAGTATTTTTAATTCACTATGTAAGAGAATACTGCTAATATTATGCAGGTACCTTCAGTATGCAAAGTAGTGCTTCGCTACTTTGAATGTTAAAGTTCAAATAAACACAACACAAAAATAAGGTAAATTGTCAGATTCTATTTTGGGTCCCAGAAAGCTTTGGTCCGGCCCTGCGGAGCACAAAATACAGAAGCGTGTCCTTAACTGAACGAGACACGTGGTTTCGTGATTAATCTGATTACAAGTACTCTGTAATCAATAACTGCACCTTTTAAAAAGACAGTTCAATCTTTTTCCCAAGTCTAATTCCACATCCTTTCGGGGTGCGGCGGGATGACGACAAAGACGCGTTCGTGTGCGCAGCGGTGTTTGTGAAGCCAAGCGTGAGCAGTGAACGTCTCGGTGTCCACAGCCTCCTCCGGTGTGTGTATGTGTGTTTCATGTTGTGTGTGTGCGTGTGTGCGTGTGTGTGTGTGTGTGTGTTTGTGCATGTGTGCGCTCGCCCTCCCTCCACCTCTGCCTGCTGTCAGCTCGCTGTGACCACGTAGCAGCCTCACTGGCAGAGGCAGTCTCCTCTTGGTCCGGACACACACACACACACACGCACACACATACACACACACGCATACACACATACACGCACCAGTAGCCCATGTAGAAGCACGTAGGACCACGTAGCACTGGATTGTAACCAGTATCACCAGTAACACCACCAACACCAGCAGCAGCAGCGGCAGCCGGAGCGGCGGCGGCAGCCGGAGCGCAAATGGATCTGTTTGAATTCGACTTCTTCAGAGACTGGGAGCTGGAGCAGCCATGGTGAGTCCTCCATACACTCCTGCGCTCCCAGTTGTTCCTCTGAATGTATGTACTTCATTCAAACGGGTTTCTGGAGGGATGGACGCAGTGAAAGCCTGCTCTTGTGACGGGATTCCTTTTTTCTTTTCTTTTTTTTTAATACGGAGAGACAACCGGAGTGAGTCCCGGAGAAACGGTGCGAACCGTCTTCTTTTGTCACCCCAAAGCTGTCACTGTTGCTGGAGTCTGCACGCCCGCACACACACACACACACACACACACACACACACACACACGCACACACACGCGCACACACACAAACATGCGATGTGATGATAGAAATGTTTCGCAGTGCTAAACAATAGAAGTTAGTTTTAAAGACATCTGTGTTGGTGAAGGTGAGTTTTGGGAGAGTTGCGCAGATGCGGGTCTGCTCGGATGCACACAGTCAGGGACGCATGATGAAGTTGTGTTGGGATGATTTAGGGAGGCGTGATGATTGTGCGCGTCTGCACCCGAACAGCTTGTTCCATAAATACCTCTATCTATTTGCCTCCTTATGTGCATATTCTGTGATAATTGATTATTGTCATGATTGATAAGCACTGTGTTGTAGCGGTTCCTCCATCTGACTTGCTGCTGTCTGCAGGCTGGAAAAGAGTCTTCTTTGTTGGTCTAATGATGAACCAGTAATGTCAGGACACATTTTTAACTTTATATGTGAGGACTTCTCTGATCACACATGAGTAAGTTAAATATCTGGATTTTAGGCTGTGAGCTGAACTAAATAGAAAAATTGAACATGTCACTTTTTTTAAATGTATTTTATAGGCAGGTGATACATTTACATTAAATATATATATATATATATATATATATATATATATATATATATATATATATATATATATATATATATATATATATTAAACTAATGTATGTATAAATAAATAAATAAGGAAGTCTTAAATTACCTTTATATTTTGTCCAACAGAAAAAAATGCAGAAAATGTATTTATAAAATGTCCTCATCAGTAGTTTTGTCTCAATGAAAATAACTCAGGGAAAGCAAATCGCCACAAGGGCATCTGAGTTTTGATCTGGATCAACATGGTGGCAAAACATGACTTCCTTGAACATAAGAATATGGATCCATATCAGAATAGGTTTTGTTAGAAAGCTCATGATCTGTTTTGTTGTCATATTTTTTTTTAACTCACCCATTAGCTGACATCTGTTTCAAAATAATTCAGAGGCAAACTTCTGTAACGTTAATAATTGTTCGTTGCAGCCCTTACTCAATGCTGCACAGTAAATCATTATCTTACTGTACAATCTTGAGTGTAGTCATTTCATATGCAGCTGAGGAACAAAGACTCACATGGAGAGGCCAAAACATGTCGAATATTTAACGCCAGGGAGGCCAAAAGATGTCGAATATTTAAAAAAACAACCGAGAGGCTCTGAAATTAAATAAATTTGACATAATTTTCCTTCTCTACATGTTTTGAACTTTATTACAACATTTGTAGACATTCGAAAGATGATATTAAAATCCACAGCAGCTTGTCAATGTGGACCTTGTTTGGACCGACTCTGTTCAGTGTGGAGTTACATTCAGACACTTTTTAGAAGTCTTTTGCATCTCATTCCACCTGCCGACCCTCAGCCTCTCATTGCATAAATTATATTCTATGATATGTCTGGGAATATAAATTCCTCCTGGCTGAATAAAACATCACAGACATGTAACATATTTAATTAAAACCTACATTCCAAAATAATTCTGTGCTGAGTATATTCTATCTATTGTTTCAGTTCACTGCTATTTTTATTCAAATTAAATGTTGGATAAATACTGTACCAAATATGTTTTTGGACAGCTAGCTGCTAAAATAGTAAGAGGGGTCATAGCAGCTACAGTTTATAGCCTGCTGGAGAACACTCAGCCTCACCATTGTATTATAGTGAGCACAATAACTTGGCAACTGTGTTGCTATTTTGAATCTATTTTCCAGTAGGGAGAATATGAGCAGAGAAAGTAACAAACATCGCTGTCCCTCAGCAGCCACCATAGAAGGACCCTGGAGCAAGGTACTTAACCCCCCACTGCTAGAGTGGAGCTGTGCAGGGCTCAACAGCAAGCTCAGGGTTTCTACATATATTCCCTGCCACCACTCCATCACAGCGCTGCTGTCAGTCGTGATGAGAAAGGCTGGCGCGGAAAAACACTTTATTACAGAAAACAAAAGCAGAGGTACGTAAGAATGATCTGATTAGAAGTAGAGCTACTGATGGGTTGATCAGACGTGACTAGATGTTCACCTGGAGCTGAATCTGGACAGTAGAAGAACGATGAAACCAGAATGCTTTCCTCCAATTTTTCATGTGATGTGTTCAAGCCTAAAACAGATCATGTTCAAATCATATCTGATGATTGTTTTTAATTGTGAAGAGGTAATATCCAACGTATTGCAGTGATGTTACTTTTGCAATAATGTAATAAGGTGTTTGTAAAATATTAAATTAATTCCATTTTGTTATAAATATTTATTTTGAGAAAAATGTAAAGGCCTTTTAAAGTACTGTAATTTTTAAACAAACCTCTTTAACGTCAGACCTGTAAATTTTCTTGATTAAAAAATAACTATACAAAATAATAACTATACAGTACAAAACAATAACTGTACATTTATAAATGTTAACATTTGTAGAGTATTTATAATATATATCTATCTATCCATCCATCCATCCATCCATCCTTCTTTCCTTCCTTCCTTGCATCCATCCATCCATCCACCCATCCATCCATCCATCCACCCATCCATCCATCCATCTATAAAATAACGGTTCAGGTTGGATAGGCTGGCTGACTGGCACCAGCATGCTGTCAGCAATATGTTCATCTCTTGCTTTTAATCCTCTTTAACAATAAAAAATGTCCACAAAACAATAAAGTTAATAAATAATCCATTTAAAACTTTCTGAAAGATGAGTTTGAATAATAATAATAACACAACCCATCAAATGTGCCGTTTTAAACAGACACAAGGGAGGGGCGGCAGTGGCTCAGTGGTAAAGCGAGCGGTAGAGCAGGTCGTGTAATGTTCTGAGATCGGCGGTTCGATTCCTGCTCCTGCCCCAAAAAAAGTGAGCTGACAGTGGGGGGTGTCAGCTCACCCCTGAAGCACTGCTGAGGCACAGTCCCCCCTCACAAGCTGCTCATTTGTGCGCACCACGAAGGAGCTGCCCGCCACTCTACCTCCCCTGCATGCATACAGGCCCCCTTGTGTGTGGTCGTGTGTATTACAGGGGCCTGTACACATGAATATACATGCGTGTGATTGACTAACAAAAAAAAGCTGGAATTTGCGTTCTTAATTTCCCTTCGGGGATTATAACAGTGTATAAAATAAAAATTAAAAAATCCATCAGTACCAGTCTGTACGTCTCTGTCATAAATATAAATAATATTGTATTAAATGTAAATAGTACAGATTGATTTATAATTGACACATTCTGTTCCACCAGAGGTACTAAACTAATAAATCCTTTCTGAGTTCTAAAACTGACGACCCAAAAGTGTTTTCCCATTAATGGTGTTTAACTAACTATAAAGAACACGATTTATTAGACGTCACCAGATTAATTATACTTAAATAACATTTAAAAACCCTCATTCTATCTGCTATCTGTAATATCATTACTGTAAAAATATTAACAGCAGCGGCTCAGACTCATGCAGCGAGTGCCTCTCTTCATGTCCACTTTCTCACATGAAGATAATTAAAGAGGCTAAATTAACATTTTAATTCCATTGGCTGTCACTTGTAACACTGCACAGGATGAAACAACAGTAATTCAATCAATCTCAGCGATCACCACAGAAGTGATCTATCTGTCTGTCTGTCTGTCTGTCTGTCTGTCTGTCTGTCTGTCTGTCTGTCTGTCTGTCTGTCTGTCTGTCTGTCTGTCTGTCTGTCTGTCTGTCTGTCTGTCTGTCTGTCTGTCTATCTATCTATCTATCTATCTATCTATCTATCTATCTATCTGTCCAGTTTTTTGATGGGAGGTATGTGATAATAAGTTGTCTGCCCTATTGATTGAATGTTTTATCACAGTGAACATTATGAACGGACTTAGATTAGCTTTACACTGTTTGACTGATTGTACTGAAACTTCCATGTTTCATCTCTCTGGTATAATTTTTCAAACCTCCAAAAAAGGATAATCACTTCCACGTCATGCAGCAATCAGCCAGATATGCAGAATTGTGAAAATAGAGTTTGTGAAATGAGCGTGGTTATCAGACCCAAAGGCAGCACTCTCTGGTCAGTAAGTCCATAATACTCTTTATGTACATACAAGTGATACAGCAAAATGCAGGACAGAAGATGGACAGATAACATCTGGTAAAACTTCTGGTCATGGATGAAGATCTTTATTTTCTGGACAGGAACAGAACAGATAATCAAAAGCAGGCAGGGTTGATACCAGGAAGGCAATCAAACAACACTAGAAAGTATTACATGAATGAAAAAGATCAATCTTGCGAGGAGAGCGTGTTGGGGAGTAGAATGACTGAGGGGTTGATTGGAAAACAGAGGCACCTGGTGAATAGGTGAATGGCATTAGTTGATGAATGAATTGAGAGGCTGAAAAAAGGGGGGAGAGCACGCTGTGACAGAGAGTCCTGTGGCCGAGTCGGTCAGGTGTTGTGGGCATACTCTACCTGCTAGAGCAGCTGGGACCAGGGCAATGGGTGTTTGGAGACCATGCAGTGGCAATCTGTCTCCATTTCCTGCTTCTTCTACGGTGTTTGGTCATGGGTGGAAGCCTGATGACAGACTGAGGGTGGACTCCACCGACTTGCAAAAGTCCTTACAGAAGGTAGAACTGGACTCCTCAGTCTGAGACCACATCGATTAGCAGGCCATGTGGCTTGGACCCGGCTGTCAGAAAGAGGGGCAACCAGGAAGGAGTGTTGGGAGTAGTAGATGGTATAATTGCAGAGACATAGCATCACACTTAATGTAGTGGGAACAGTCTTATTGCAGCCCCCTACACTGACCGCTCCCACTCCCACGCCAGAAGTGTCCAGCTCTACCAGAAATTGTCTCTGCGGGTTGGGCATTTGAAGGAAACCAGTTCATCCTTAATATAATCCTCTAATCTAAAGAGTAATGTGTCACAGTGTGCCTCCGCATTCCACTCACTTTAATGAGCCCAGGTGAGGAGGTCAATAGCATGGCCTGCTTCTATCCGTCCCCCTCGGCTCTACCCAGTAATCCACCAGTGGCGTCGGGACCCTGGGAGAGCCCACCGGACACCTCGCAGAGCTCCGTGGCGAAGGCTCAGAAGGAGGAACAGGGTTACTGAATTCTAACTATACCAAAAATCATGAATAAAAAAATACGTTTGTGGTCCGGGTGAAAAATTCACAATCAGATGCATTTGGCCCACATCTAAGTGTTAATGCATGTTTAAACCCACTCAGTTGCCTAACGTCTGATAGAGCCTCAGGGTAAGAAACTAATTTTTTTTTTTTTCATTTTTACATTTTTCAATGTATTTTCGAGACATAAAGGCTGACACACACCTTCAGTAGAGCCTGGAATAGTCAGTCAGATAGGAGTTAAAAGTCTGTCATTCAGACTGATGTGCAGACCTAGTTTGACAGTGGATTTTCCCTTTAAGGAGGAGAGAAAACAATCTTGAAGCTCCCCATGCCTTTGTTAAAACTGAACGAATCCAACACTGTAGGTCTCCTCCTCCTCCTGAAGAAATACCCTTTCATCTCTTCTTCTCTTTGTTGCTCTTTCTCCCTCCTCCTCCTCGCATCTCGCCCCTTGTTTCATTCTCTCGCTCTGAGATCTGAAGGCTTGGGATGATTGTAATAGGGCCTGCATTGAATGTTGTGTACTCCTAGCTGTAATTGCCCATCATGTAGCTGGATAATCATGGCACTGGAATATGGGGGAGATTGCTTTGAATGTTAATTGATACTGATGGTGATTGGTTGAACCATTTAGGTAGTTAATTATGGAATTGATTACTCATATCACCAGCATGGAATTGTAAGATTCCAGCTGCGCGTTTGATTCTTAAAAATTCACATCTGCAGGGAAGACACAAATTCATATTCATATTATTGTGACCGCATCTTATTGGATAATTAATTCTTGCTTCAAATGTAAAAATCAGATTGAAAAGTTCCATTTGCCCTCAGAATGCTGCTTCCAGGCCATTAAATGAATCTGGGCATAACCTCACAAAAGTGGAGAAAATGGGACCAGCGGGGAAAACTGGTGACAGAGTCAATTAACTGTTCATTCTCTCAGTTAAATATTCAATCTGCCTGGCAGTTCTCTCAAGTTCTCAATCAGCTCAAAATCATTACATCGTTCATTCATTCATTCATTCATTCACACTGAGATTTCCATCAGCGCCGTGTGAAGAGCCTGGAATATGCCAAACCAGCTCCACTTGATGATACTTCACACCAATATCATCAGCTGCTCAGAGGCTGCGAAAGGACGCCGTGTCTCATCCTAAATAGGAGCAAACAGCACATTACACTCAAGAAGGATTTTTCTGTGGGGGAAAAATCCTTTTCATACTGGTGGAGCTGTTGTCCCTCAGGGCTCTACAATGGGAGCTCTGTCAGCAGGTGTGAACCACATTGAGGCAAGCAGCCGCCACCCGCGGTTCTGAATTGTCTAATGAGAAAAAAAAAAGATGCATCAACATTCAATTTTACTTTTGGTTTTACTTTTGGGCTTTTTTGACAGAGGTTATATTTCTTCCTCTGATTGAGCAAACATACTGGTAGCTCCATAAATTTAAGCCTTTACAACAAAAACAAAGGAAGAATTATGATAGAGAGAAAACACATTGCAAGGTCAAACACAGACGCAGTCTGAATGGATTTGAAAAAGAAAAAGTTGAAAACTTTACCCATATTTAATAAAGACACTGAGGAAAAAAACAACAGCAACCAAAATCAAAATCAAAAAGATTCTCTATTAGAGGAGCTGCCAGTAATAAGTATGTCATAACTGCAAAATCCTAACATAGTTTTTGTTGATCAAACAATAGTGGCGGATGTCAGGTAGGAGAAAGAAACACTAAAATTCCCAGAGCCACCACAGTGGAAGTGTTTGGCTAAATTTCTTAACACAAACCAATACAGTTTCTAGGTGTCAGACTGAAGAAGCTATCGGATGCTAACAGTGTGCAGAGACTGGTGTTACCTTGCTGTGGCTTCACCCCCATGGCAGTCGGAGTAAACGGTCTGTTATTCTGGTTTTACAGACTCTCCAGTAGACGCAAAGTTCTCCACAGACCCTGAAAACCTGGACTGAGTCTCGACTGCTCCACTGGTTGTAATATCAGACAGACTCACACTGGTGTATAGACTCTTAACATGGAATTTATGTACAGACTGTTGTTTGGGATTTAGATCTAGTGTCATCATGACTTGACATATGATGCAAACAATCAGCTCATGAACCCACATCTGGGACATATTAGTTGTAAAGGAGTTTCCATTAGTTTTAGAGGAGAAGTGAACAGTTCATTTTTCTGAGCGTTGTTGTTACCAACCATCAAGGAACAAACGGGGCTGCCTGTCTTGGGATTATTGGAGGTTGTAACAAAATGCATTAAGGCAAAAATTTGTAATCACAACCACACTAAGTCAAATAGCTGCTTTACTTTCAAGTGCATTTTGTTAAAGAGGCTCTAAAAATCAGTTGTTGTTCAACTCATTTATGCGGAGGTGAACTGTTCAAACAGGGCCTGAAGCTGGGGATCTCAATTGTTTTCTGTTAAGTCCCCCCTAGGAAGAAGAAAACACTTTTCACCCCACCTTTGGCCACGCACGCTCTTTGGGTGTGTGTGTGTGTGTGTGTGTGTGTGTGTGTGTGTGTGTGTGTGTGTGTGTGTGTGTGTGTGTGTGTGTGTGTGTGTGTGTGTGTGTGTGTGTGTGTGAGAGAGAGAGAGAGTGGGGGAACATGCTCGGTTAAGAAAACTCTATTCTATAACAGAGGAGTAAATACTTCCTGCACAAGCTCTGTTTATTGCAGTTAATGACACGTTACATGTAGACGTGGAAGCGCCACAGCCACCTACAGTAGCGGATGTGCAATTACACTTTACTGCATTCTGGTACATCGGTGAAAAAGCGAACTGTAGTTTCACAATGCAAGTTCACCGGGGTCAAATGCGCCCCCATTGGAGGGCGCGCCCCACTATTTAAGAATCATTGGCACACAGTAATGATTGTACTGACTCTATATGAAGAGTTAAACACCTGTTTGTTTTCTCTGAAGAACAAGAACTATCAACCATCTGGACGAGTTTGAAACCCCTCAGTAGAACATTTGTCACGTCAGTAAAGCTTCTACCGTGTTTTAAAAGTTCTAGTACACAAGAGCATACGTATGGCTTCAGCAAATTTTTGGGCAGTGGAAAGAGAACATGCTGGCATCTCCAAGAGATGGTTGCATTTAGTGAATAGACATGTAATTCCTCTTTGTCACAGTCATGACCGTAGTCCTCTATTCACTAATCTGTTTTTATATCTTCAGTTCCAGAGGAAAGTAATGTGAACTAAAAATATCCATAATGTCTTCATTTTAGACTGACATGTGAGCAACTATTTCTACTCACGAAGCAAAATATTTCTCTGGTTCCTCATTATATTCTCAAAGATGCTGTACTAACCATTTCTTTCACATGTCTTCAGTACACGTATGAAAATCTTGTTTAAGTGATTTTAAATAGCATCAGAAGTTGTCTATGATATAATTAAGCAATGTAAAGGGCAAGCTGTTGACTGACATATTATGAGATATAATGACACAATGATGATTCATGCAGCAATCATGTGACTCTTACGAGTCATAAAAAAAACATTCAAAGTCAATGCCGGCATTAAAAAGACCAGAGGAAAGCAAGAGTGGGAGCCTGACTGGTTTACCCTGAAAAAGCTGAGGAAGACTTTACCAATATTCAAGTGTCATTAGAATATAAATAAAAACTAATCCTATGAAACCTGATATAAACCCAGAAAAGATTTCATTGGAGATTCATCCACCACACCCATGCACCAATAAAAACAAGCCAGTTAAATATTAAAGAAGGAATTATTCTAGGGTTCTGCCATCTGTCTCCTCCAGAGAAAGTTTGAATTCTACGACTTCTTCGTAGGTGTGGAATGTCTTGAAAGCTTTATTGGGCATAATTTGCACCTCAGCATGATACGCTTACACACCTATTCATGTGCTACAGGATGTTCCCAGAGCATCAACTTCACCTTGTCAAAAATTACATGCCCCTTGTTGCTGAAAATATAAAATCTATTTTTCAACCACCTAGTACCTGCTGTGGCTGCAGGTGCGATTTGCCTGCTCAAATGTAAAATAAAATCATTTAATCTGAACCATGCTGGTTCTTGCAGTACCTCTTCAGTAATGCTCACCTGGGTCTGAAAATTTTGGGAAACAATGAAATGTTGTCATTATTGACATTTAATATCTTAATAAAT
Organism: Antennarius striatus; assembly: GCF_040054535.1. Classification (NCBI taxonomy): domain Eukaryota; kingdom Metazoa; phylum Chordata; class Actinopteri; order Lophiiformes; family Antennariidae; genus Antennarius; species Antennarius striatus. The sequence goes on along the minus strand of NC_090785.1, from coordinate 19,213,726 downwards.
TATGTTTTTAGTTTCACTGAAACTAAAAATTTGTTTGTAAATTATATAGAATGTCATTGATGATCAACTAAAGGTTAATAAAGGACATCATGGCCATGAATTATAAACCTGTTATCCAGGAACTTACATAAGCAAGTAAGCACAGTAACTAATAGTCAAATTAATTTAACTACAGTGAAGTTAAAATGATTTTAAGGAATAGAAGAGTGTGATCAGAAGCATACTAGTTACAAGTTTACCAAATGTGCAGAGGTGGTGAGGTTACACTGTTAAGATATATTATTTATTAACAGTGTATCAAACTCCAGTGGCCTGTCCATGAAGTCTAAGGACATTAGGTTTAGGGTACACTCGGGAACTCCACTGCAGTTTTTCAAGTTAAATACTGTATATTTATCTGTGACCTTTATCCAGTGCTTTTTAAGGTTATGTTTGGACTGGTTTTCTTTATCTTGGAGAGGCAGTGGCTTCATGAGCTGTTACAGTCTATGAACCACATTCAAACCCACAACAATGAGAAAAAACAAAAACTTACCATCCATCAAACACGCGTCATCCTACATGAACTGGGAGTTATTGTGCAATATGAATAGCGTGATAAAATGTGTATTTTTAGTGATGGTTTGACAATCGAGTAAGGAGTTGACTTTAGATGATAATTATTTATTTGCTGAGAAAATTATATTAAGACTTTGTCAAATTAGTCGATAGTTATATATGAAGAACTTTAAATTCAATTTGCAATTGAAGCTAATATAGAATTAGTGTGATTAGTAAATTAAATCTTTTCTTGATTCTTAATTGAATGCTATATTATAGGAATTAGCATATAATTAGTTATAAAAATGTATACATTCTTCTGTATATTCATTAAGACAGCAGAGATCTGTCTCCTAATGTGTACAGTGATGTGAGCTTGTCCAGATCAGTGGACCAGTGCTGCTGATGATGCTGGTCTTTCCAATACCTGTAAAAAAAAAAAAAAAAAAATTTAAAGTAAAAAGTTTAAAAATGATAAATATTATAGTACCAAAAAGACAGCATGGTGGCACAATAGGTATCTCTGTCGCCTCACAGCTAGAAAGTTCTGGATTCTAATCCTTTCTGTGCTGCCCATGTCTGCGTGGGTTCTCTCAGGGTTCTCCGGCTTTTTCCCACCTCCAAAAACATGCAGCTTTGGTGAAATGATCATTTCTAAACTGCCCGTAGGTGTGAGCGTGAGCGTGAGTGCTTGAACTGTGCTGTGCACATGCAGGTATCATCAGTGCCGACCAGATCATGGCGTAATTGAGTGTGCAAGTTGCAATGTGACATCCTTTTTCAATTTCAGACTGAAGCCCTCCAGACTTGCCTCTGTCATTTCCTCATTTGAAGTTATAACGCCCTCTCTTACTCTGTTTTTCCAAATGTACCTAAACATTCACCTGAGGTCTTGCATAAAACACATCCTCCAACCAGATTTCTCTGAGAAATGTTGAACAGTTTTCATGTGAACAAACAGAAACACGTAACCTAAACTAAATAATGGAGCTAAATAATATACAGGTATATCCATCATACAGGGCACAGCATCTTTAAAGGTGGTTAGTGACATGTCAGTAAATGTAAATAAGAAGGAGAACATGATTATAGCAGAATAATGTTGAACTCTTGACAAGTAGCTTCAGCATGAATGAAATTAAAGGTTATCTTCTTGGAACTGAAGACGTGTTCCTTACATGTGAGCATCATTACATTCACAGTGTGCCACATTAGTAAATTGGATAGACAGTGTGGGTCTGAATGTGAGGACCGGTGACATACAACTGAATATGACATGAACACATATTGTTCACAGAACATGAACATGGGATAATGCATTGTCCAAACAAAAACACCATTAGATAAATTCATGGCAGGGCTTCACAGCTCACTGAACGCGTCTGTCTGCAGCAGGGTTTGGAGAAACAAAGAGAGAGTGGCTCAAACTGTTTAACGCTGAATATAAAATTAAACAGAATTAATAAAAGTGAATCTGAAAGCAAAGGAGTCGCTGAGGAAGACAGAGTGCATGAGATGAAGACAGAGAGGGCTAATGACGTAGCTTTTCTTGCCGAGGCCAATTTACCGGGAGGTTTCAAAAGGTCATCTCCTACACGGAGGCCTGTCTGTGACAAATTACATTATTTACACCGGCTAGAAAGAGTTAGAAACATGCAGAGAGAGGGTGTGTGAGAGTGTGTTTGACTGTAATTGGTCTACTGTGTTAACATGAGAACCCTGAAGACATTTGCTAAGACTTTACCTAATGATGCTCTTATCAAACAGCTGTATTTTTGACACAAGGTTACCACAGCCTACTCATCATGAAGCAATATTGATGTTAATTTTTTGATCTTGATTTGATTGATTTTCTTGAGGGAGGACCATATTCTGAGGTAGTCCACTGCCTAGTCCTTTTTTTGCTGTGTCACATTTTCATCAAGGAATTTCACAATTATCAGAAAACTAATTTGAGCCTTAACTGATTTCATTAAGCACAACTTGCTGCAGGTTAAACATTTATTTGCTACTGTACACTTACGCTCCCACGCATTCAGTATGCTGGTACGTACGCAAAGACAATAAGGTATTGTATCATGGTTTGCTTTGTAGTGGTTCCACTATTTCGCTACATTTCAGAAACTTTACAAACCACTAAGAACGTAGGCATTTCTGATGTTCTTACCCCCCTGGAGGAGACGATCCCGTTCCCCAAACACCAGAGGATTATGCACATACGTATGTATGTGTGTCCCTTGGGCTATCAGAGAGGGAAGAGCCAAAGGGATTACTAGTAAACGGTTAGGGATTTGGGAATGAACAGAAATATTAATATTTAGATTCAACGTCTAGAAGGAAATGGCTTAAATGAACAAAACATAATATTTGATTAACAAGCCACAGAAAGAGCAGAAAACTGATTTTTTTTTTTATTGTAAGTAAAATAAAAAAGCATCTGGGTGGAGAATGTTTTATTATATTTGGAATTTTTTTTTCAATATGACGCTGTTATTTAAAAAAATTAATTTCCAATATTGTCAATTGATTTGATATGTTTTACAATTTTTACTTTACTGGCTCAGTTTATTGTTTATTGGAGCTGGTTTTCCTGGTTTTCATTAGCATGCTAGTTAGCTTTTAATTTGCGATGATAGCGAGTGTGTTTGAAAAATAATTATTTTAAATGTACTATTTTACCAATGGAACGACTGCCTCATATTAGTCTAACAAAATTGACCTAATTGTATTAAAGGTGATGTTCAGTTTACACTTTGTTTTCCCATGTGACACTAGCTAGCTTGTCTTAGCAAAAATAAAAAATAAAATCGCTGATGTTCCATTTCGAGAAAATGATTTCTGACCATGCACCCTCACTGTGTGAACTAGAATGAATGAACCAGAGGAGTAATAACTAGGATTGAGAGTGTTAACATGGTGGGATTCACGTTAATCAAACTTGATGCCTTCACTTTAACAGATGGTGAATTGAAACTGCACTTGTTTGATCAAGATGTGAAAACAGGAGAAAGGAATCCCGAAGATGCCGTACACTATTGATTAATCATTAAGCACTGCAAACTGTCTGATTAACTTGACTATATTTTTAATCGATTAGCACTGCTAAAGTAAATCTTTTTATTTGATACTCTACGTTGATCGTCAGAAATATCCTAGTCCTCATCTTGTCCTCTGGCCTGTCCTCCTGTTCACCTTCAGGATTCTTAATAACTACTTCTTCCTGATTACCCTGCGTCTCTGTCCCTGCTTTTTCAATGTGTTCCATGTCTTTCCTCTTTCTGTTAACCTTCCTCTATCTCTTTTCACCCCACTTCCTGTCCTTCAGAGATGTGCTAATACATTCGTTATCAACCTGTTTCCTAATTAACATGCTCCCGCTCTGTCTGCGTCACTCCTATCTCTTCTGCTCTGTTGAGGTATCCTCGTTCCTGTCTTGTGTTTCATTCCTTTTCTCTTCTCTTCATCCATTTTTTTCTATCTCCTTCATTTTTTAAATAGATGAATTTCAGGATGGCTCAACATCTTCATTTCTGAGTCTTTCTTATCTATTGACAATTTATCGGTCTGAAAGCCAGCTGGACATTAGAGATCCATTTTCTGTGTGATTGGGGAAGCTAATGTACGTCGATCTTTCTTAGCTTCCCTTGCTTTTAGTCTCTCACTTTTTCCTTCCTTGTGTTTTATGTGTACCAGAGTATTTGTTCTCAAGCTGTGGTCTTGTAGTTCCTGGCAGGCTGCCACGCTGGGTTCATGGAGAGCCTGTGTGATAGCTATTAGCATTCGCTTGAAACGTTGACCGATAACATCTCCTTCTCAGTGGAATTACTCCTAAGGTCCTATGTCTACCCTTGAAAAGAAAAGCAAATCTCATTTGTCTTGTACATTTGACATCAGGAAACAGTTCATAGTGGAAAATGTAGAACATTCATCGAACAGGAATCCTTTTTACAAGCTTTTGGCATCATGAATATTGCCAGCAATGCTACAAACATATGCCCTCCAGCCCCATATCCATACATCCAGTTTGTACTCCTGCCATTACACATACAAACACACACGGAGTCCTCAATATGTAATTATGCTGCTCCATAATTTAGGCATCTAACCACCCTAAGCATGGGTGTAATTGTCATGTACACAGGTTCCATGTCAATTAAAATTTTGTTATTTTTGTCCCTGAATGTGCTCCTGCTATGCAGACAGATGTTTCTTGACTGAGAGGAAAGAGCTGGAGTGTGTTTGCTATACTACACTCATATACAAATGCTGAGTCAGCATCGATCAGGTGGACCAGTCCAGTTTATTTAAAAGGAAGAAAAATAATCTGAATACAATAGAATGTTGGAAATCAATTCGTATTAGCCTTAAAGTGTTATAAATACAGTAAGGGTTTGATGGTTGGTGAATTGCAGTAGAAAGTGATGTTCAGGTCAACATTAACAACCTGTTAGTTCTTGGATTCTGTGTTCAACAGAATTATTGTGATCAAAGCAACACTTTGACTGCTAAAGATGAGTGACAGGAAACCGGGGGGGTTCAGTGATCCTGAATCCAAACCACAGCCACCTCGTGAAGACAGAGGCCTCTGGATATATTTTTCAATAAATTTAATTAAACCTTTTCTAATTTTAATTCTCTCTCTCGGGGGGTGTGATTGGTTTATTCTCCATCTGACCTGATCTCCTTTATTGCTCCTGTCATAATTAAAGTGACAACAATGGTTGCCGTGTGAGAATAAAAATAAATATGGGTAGCAAAGAGCTAAACAGCAGTGTTCTCATTAGCATGCGTCCTTGCGTCTTTGACGCACAGTTTTTGACAAGGACGCCTGATAGTCAGACAATGTCCGTCTCTGGGACGCAAGCTTTAAATGCACTTCCATTCAACAAAAATATTCATAATTTTTCTCCTCTTAAATTTTGAACCTGGAAATCGCCATTATGCTTTGATCTCGCTCAAAGTTTTTGGCGCAAGTTTCTCATCACGAGACTCACCTGCGTGATTCTGCTTTATTAAAATTGACCAAACAGCAACACGACATCTGCGCCTTTTACTCACTGAAGTGAGAGTAAGGAGTTAGTTAGACCCTCCAGAGCGAGCATTAGCAACAGCTTATGCTTGGAGAGTCCTGTTGGGTTTCTCTGTCTGTAACAGCGCTTTGAAATGTCTGCTGATGTGATTAAGTGCTATACAAATAAAGGCTGATTGATTGATTGATTAATTGATTGATTGATTGATTGATTGATTGGCCCCGTGGGAGAAAAAGTGACAATGAGTGCTTTCTTGAAAAAAAAACAACAATCAAAAGTTATTGAAGAAAAAGAGACAGATATTACTGAAATATGTGTGAAGAAGGTTCTTTCAGGTTGGTGCAGTGTCAACAGGAGAATAAAGTACATAAATTAAAGGCAAAGAAAACTATTCCGTGAAAAGCAACAAAACAGTTTCTGAAACTGTTTTTAAACGACTAGCATTTTGATAAAACTAACTAACTATATTATTTTCCTGTTTTTCTTTTTATTTATACAGTTATGACGTTACTAATAAAAACGTTGAAATGAACAGTTTCTTTAGTCTTTACATTGTACTACTGGCAAAACTCAATCCTTGCATACGCTTCGACCAAATACTCTGTTATTGCTTTTGGGATGCATGAACGTCATGTTGGGACGCACACATTTTTCTTGAAGCGCATCCCAGGGATGCACTACTTTTTTGAGGTTAAATGAACTCTGGAACAGCTACACTTGTTTTATCATAGCATTGGCATTTATGTGTAACTAAGTGTAAATGTTTTGTGCAGAATCCTAAAGTATAAGGCGACATTGATCCACAATTAAACTTTGCTAATCAAGAATTGTAAGGAAACACACTTAAATGATCACTTTCAGTAAAAAGAAAGAGGAAGTGAGACAGGTAAATTTCTCTTCTTTGTATTTTCAGGGACGATTGACCATCTACAGACGCATCACACATTTTTCCCCCACTAAACCAGGAGGTCTATTTCTTAATTGTGTGTTATGCTGCATTTACTACTGCTAAGCACAGAGGAAACAAAAAACAACAACAAAATGAAAAAAAAAATACAACAACAAGAAACTAGCTTATACGTGCCTCATTAACCCCTGGATGGATGGGGGCGGTTTGGTGAGGATCCACTGTAAGCCTTCACTGCTCACACAGCTAGTGGAAAAAATGACTTGAATGGAGCTCAATCAATACGCTAAGTGTGTGTATGTCTCACTCGTGCTTGGTGGGGACCGTGCATTTCCATTGTGTGCGTCTGTAGCAGGCTTTCTAAATGTGTATTGATCCTGAGGTTTTGCTTTGTTTATCTGATGGTTTGCTGTGTTTAGTTTTATTACGATGGCTCACGCACGCAAATGATGACAGATGAAGTCAGCTGAAGGATGATCCATCAGTGGGATTTTTATTAGCCGCTTCAGGACATTTTTCACCTCTCTCATATTAGAGCTGATGCATTTTGGGTAATATGTGGATTCCTTATGCCGGTCTGAGTCATTTTAGACACACACACACACACACACACACACACACACACACACACACACACACACACACACACACACACACACACACACACACACACACACACACACACACACATACACACAGATCTCTGTACATACATTGAAGGCTTGTGCTTGTCAGAGATTTGATATATCCTTAAGTACACACTCTAACACATATACTGTACATGTACATGTACATGCCATGCCGTTTACACATACTTCCTGTATACTAGAGTGCTGAGATGGGGTTATTGTTTGTGTCGACTGTTATACAAATCCACATTAGCTCTTCACTGGTGTTTTAAAATCTCCTGTTTAAGATTTAAGATTATCCTCTCTTTAAACCCCATCGTGGTGCTCAGAGTAACCTGTTTTTACTCTTAGAGATGTTTCCTTTCTGCTCTTTACATCAATATGAATGGGTGAGTTCATGTTCATGCTAAAGTGTTTAATGAGTAAATACAACATACTACAGATTACCCGTAACATTGACCCTGACATGATAATTTTCTGTATCTATTTTTGTTAAGGACACAGGTGTATTAACAGCAGGTCTGTCAGTTGTATGTCTTTAAAGCACTTCATATATTCACTGTGGAAACAATAACACCATTCTGGACTTGCTGCTGGAGAGTTTTCTCTCCATCTAATCTCCTTTCATCTGACAACCGAGCGTTCTTTTCAGAGAAAATCAGAGAGATGCACTACAATTTTACAGCCTGCCTGTAAATTTACTGATTGGAGGACTTGAGTAACATACATGAATCAGTCACGACATCAGAAAACCAATTAAAAAAAAAAAGAAAAGTTAAATCCACTGATGCCAAATGTCAGTCGAAGAGAGCACAGCTGTGTCCTTGCTGCAGTGTTTTCAATGTGAAATCCAAAGCTGGCACGTGGCAAATCTACACCAAGAAACACCTGGGAAGCACCAAGTACGCCTAAATGTTCTGTCTTGAAAGCTGAACCCTTCACTGCAGCTGCAACTAACACTAGCACATCTGCAGCCAGCGCTGAGCTCATTTCATTTTAAAGGAACACAACCATAAAGATTTACAACAACTGGCCAAGTTTAGATCAATAGAGAGTTTGCACTGATGTCACTGTCCCACTGGCACACACCTCCTCCTACTGAGAAGTAAATCATCCAGCATTGTGGAAACCCTTATGTAGGGGTTAAACAAACTGTCCTTTTAAATTAAAGGCAGTGCTTCTGATATATCACAGAATCAACGATCCCTGGGCTGATACATGTGGCCAGAATCAAGTTTCTGACATTTTATGAACCTGATTTATACAATGGGCAAAGACAAAAAAGACCGTCTGAGGCACACAAAAATCTTAGCATGACATCAACGCTGGATTTTTTGGTGACACACACACAGACACATTGGTGTGTGTGTCTGTGTGTGTGTGTGTCTGTGTGTGTGTGTGTGTGTGTGTGTGTGTGTGTGTGTGTGTGTGTGTGTGTGTGTGTGTGTGTGTGTGTGTGTGTGTGTGTGTGTGTGTGTGTCAGTGATGTGCAGTGAGGTTCACGGCTGGCTGACTTCATCATAATCAGATTTACAAACAAACAAGCCTACAGTGTATCTCATTCATCATTTAATTAGCAACAGTGAGTGGGTTATTTTTAATGTCTCATAGCAGAATTATGTTGTAACCTAAAAGTTTGTTTATATGTTATGTTTACTTATAAATGGAGTCCATGCGCCGCTCCTCAACAAAAGCATCCAAAAAAAATTTGAGTTGAGATATGTAATCTTCCATTATTATAGTAAGGCAAGGCGAGTGGAAAAACCAAATGAATATCCCCACTTAACTTGCTGACTATACAGTAGATTGTAGCTTGCTTTCACTTATTCTGCGGCCGAGAAGTCCCAAAAAGAATCCCTGCAATCAGCAGCGCCCCCTACCATGACTCAAGAGAACTGCGTGCCTCACTTAGTGACTCTTCCCAACCGTTTTAGGACCGCTCAACTCAAGAAAGACGTTACACACATACAGTTGTTGACAAAAAATATTGTACAGTATATACATTAGCTTAGCTATGGAAATTTAGTTCACATAGCAAACGTGTTTGTACATTTTACTAGCGACATATAGAGAGATAGCATTACGGTCTCACTGTGTAGCATACCAGCACAGCTAGTCCAGCCATTGTGCAGTCCATGGTGAAGCTCGGCTGGCTGGTGCCTCACCACAGGTCTCCTCTCAGAATTTCAGCGGTAAATGTGAAAAGTCAGTGATTTTGAGTGAAAATAATCTAAAATTGGTGACATTAAACGGAAAATAACTTTAGAATACACATCACTGGATAAATATAACCATTTAATTTATTCCTTCTGTTTTCCTTTTTTTTTCTTTCATGACAGCACAGCCTCATCTGCCTGCCCTGACCGCACATCACTGGTGTGTGTGTGTGTGTGTGTGTGTGTGTGTGTGTGTGTGTGTGTGTGTGTGCGTGCACGCGCGTGCTAAGGCCTGTATATACAGTATGGGTGTGGATTTATGAAGACCAGAAAAATTGTATCCCTGTGTGGATTAATATGGTATGCAGAATTTATTTAAAATAGATAAAAATAAATAAAATTACATTGACGTGGACACCAGTGGCTATGCTCTGGACAAGGTTCTACAAATATAAGTTCACTAGTTATTTGATAAATGCTATATGCAACAACTTCTGAGTTCGTCTCACTCCTCTTCCTGTCACATGAAAATGAAACAAAATTTGAGTCCTGTGTTATTAATACTAATTCTTAATTCTTTTTTTAAAATTAATTTTTATATGCAGCCTTCACTCATAGCAATTTTCACATAGTCCCTAAGCAGTTGCTTTTTAATATGTGGACATACGTATGATATGATCCCAGTTAAACTGATTTTTTTTAATAGTTACACATTAATACTTACCGAGGTGACTGCACTCTGACTGATATTTATTGCGCCACCATTAGACAAATAGAAGCAACATTTGTTTGAAGTATTTGCACATCATTAAGTATCCAGGGTTCCCAGGAGATAGGGTGAGACAGCTGGAGGCAAATAATAACGGTAATAAACCTTAGCAAAAAACAATGCAGTGTTCGACCCTGTGGGGGCTTCAACTTAAAGGAAATAAAGAAACCAGGTCAAATTGTTAATGTTACTGTAAATAAAACACAAGTCGAAGATACATAACACCACCCTCAAGTTCTCACATAAACACATTTTTCCCACCAGTTCCATAGGCTGTAGTTCGCTCGTGTCTGCTGCAATCTTTGTCTTCCTTTGTTGTTTTAATTTCTAAGTATAATTCTCTTTCTGTCAGTCTTGTTCTCTCTATGTAATCACCATGTTATCAAAGTCAGCCCTCCAAACTGAAGACTTTTGGCTTCTTGGGGATTTGTAATAATTTGCTCATTCATTGTTTAATATCATGCTTTAGCTATTTTAGTTAGAGATAATGTTCAGCTTTCCTGTTTCTGGAGACGAGAAGGGGAAGCACTCTGCAGACTAGACAAGAAGAACTCTGCAGAGGCTGTAATTACTAAAGACTGTGATTTATTTGTCAACACTTTTCGTTACCATCTTGGGGAATGTTCAAGAATTGAAAGATATCCCTAAAAATGCAGAATCTTTTTGAATGGAGTGAAACATGTGGTTTTACTGATGAACTCAGCTTACATCCATCAATTCATCTGTGACATGAAGCACTTAAGTGATCTTCTGTTGTTTCTCCGTCTCCACTGACCTGTATTTGATTCCATCAAACGATCAGGGCTGTTGCAGTCTTTTAATCTCTATCTCTATGTCTGGGATATATGTGCAACTTAAATCCTTACATTCTTGATTTCATAGAAACTTGATTGATATTCAAAGTGCTAATGTCTGCAGATAGTTGTAGTTAGTACCATCCACCACGAACAAGATAAATTTCTGAAATAGCCGGTGCTGTATCTTTTGACAATTTTGAAGAATGAATGAATGAATGAATTCAACCTTCATAAAGAAAACAAACACATTAAGAACAAGAACCAATGCTATCAGAGACTGTAACATCCTGCGACACCCCTGAATTCAAAATTTTACCCTGACCTACTTGCAGAGCTCAAAGACCCAAGCTAGTGCCCTGACCTACTTTCATAGATCAAAGCAGTAGCTTTGATCTATGGTCTTACTCACACTGGCCTTCTCCCTTATCTTTCTATCTTAACCGGTTCCTTAACCGGCTTAAAACTTGACCTTGACCTACTTTTCTCAAGGCCAAGTGCATCATCTCATTTTCATCCCTTTTGCCATCCGAGTAATGTGCTTTTTTCTTTCATCTTTCTATCTGCAACGGTTGTGAAGATATTTGGTGGACTAACGGATGAACGGACAGACGAACACTGACAATTACAATACATCACCACTTTGAAGCGGGATGTAATCAGTCAGTCAGTCATTTTCTTAACCCGCTCAATCCACCTTACGCAGGTCGCGGGGGAGCCGGTGCCTATCCCGGCAGTCTCAGGGCGTGAGGCAGGGGACACTCAGGGCAAGACGCCATCATTTATACTAAATGATGCTTCACCTGGAATGTGGCATCTGTATGCCAATTATGGAGCTAGTGCCAGGAGCATTAGGGTTAAGAAGAAGCATTTAGCTTGCACTGCTTGTAGATGACATAAAACTCAATTGAAGCCAATGAGATGTTTCCAGCATTTAAGTTAAGCTAATGATTACCTGTGTTTGGCATCATACCTATGCATGGCAGTGGTATCATTCATCATATTTAGCTCTCAGATATGAAGTGGATAGAAAGTTGAATTACTCCTTGTAAATCTAGACCTTCTCGAGTAGCAAGGATCACTTTGACCCGAGCGCAAGGACCACACAGAATGGGTTCTATGCAGGACCAGACTTCACTGTGAAGCGGTCTTTCAGCGCGTTTCCTCGCTGTTCAAGTTCTGTTCTTCTGGAGGCTGTGTCAGTGGAACGCCATGAGCCAGCCTGTGCCTGTGAAGAGATAACAACTGAAAACAGATCCCAGGTCCCATCTGACGTTTTCACACTGACAGAACACAGAGTCCTTGTCTGTCTGAATCTGCTGAAGAGCAAGGTCTCTCATAACATCATATCCCTGGTGAAGAGACCAGGTATGCGGGTGGCCTTGATGTATGCCAGGCAGGAACAATTGACCTAGAAAAAAATGGCCGTCCTGTCAGGTCTTCTCCGGTCTGTCTCCAGGAGACAGACTGTGAAAGAAAGATGGAAAGGATAGTTGATAACCAGCATGAAGATTCATCATTTAAATGCTCTAAAGAGATTAAAAAATGTTTATGAGGTTTGTAGGGAGGTCATTGCAGCAAATTTCTTGTAAACCTGGATTAAATGGAAATGGATAAACTCAGAAATACCCAGATGCATAATAGACTGGTATGGTTTTATCACAGCTGTAAATGAGATTGCTAATGTTTAAACTCTTGCTATTTTTTATCATAGTAGAAACTCATTAAAAATATAATATTCTTGGTTATAGCATTGGATCTGGCTAGCAGAATGCTGTTAACTTATCAGTGTGACTTTCTGTGGTGTTTTTTCCCGATGAAGGGAGTCGTTAAATTCTGCAAACAAGAAACATTTTCCCAGATGGAGGCAGAGACATAGGTAAACTCTGCATGCACAGAAACTAAATTTAATTTTTCATGATGTATAGTGTGTCAGAGAGGAAGACAACCATTGCCATGACTTTTATTGGCTAGAATATGTAAAGAGGCTAAGGAGAAATGTTTGATCGGAAATCATTACAGTTGGTGGACACAATTTGGCTTCCCTTTTAGAGTCTAGAGTAACCTTCAAGTCATGCCAAATAAGTGATCATGACACCAAACTGCATGTCATGTCATCTGTGGAAACTGTTTTTATTCCTATCACACACACCTAAATTGGCCTGGCCCAGCGCCACAGCTCAGGTGACACACAGACGCAGTACCGGTGGATGACATGTAGCTTTGGATATGGACACTACAATACATAGTAAGAGAATGGAAGTAAGGTGTGTGTCCCCTCGTAAGGTCAGAACAATTCCGCAAGGCGGCAGATGACTGAAACAAGCATCATTAACTGTACAACAAATTTAGAAATATGGCCGTTGTTGTCTTCAAATATCTAAAAAAATTCCTTTTTATTTTAAATGTATTTGAAATTGATCCATCAAATAGGTATAACCCAAAAAAAAAGGCAAGAAGATGAAATTGCTCTTCAGGAAATCAAGTAGGCTATTATTCTAATGCGGTGAGTACCGGCTTTGACGGATTCACTTAACGATTCTAACAGGAACTCGGTAATGGTCTCTCAGCCCTACTGAGATGTGTTTGTGTGTGTGTGTGTGTGTGTGTGTGTGTGTGTGTGTGTGTGTGTGTGTGTGTGTGTGTGTGTGTGTGTGTGTGTGTGTGTGTGTGTGTGTGTGTGTGTGTGTGTGTGTGTGTGTGAATTAATTTACTTCCCCTGCAGCCCAGTAAGGATGCTTGTAATTGTACTTCATGTCACCTGAATGCAGACTTGAACACACCTCTAACATTTTATCCATCAGATTAGAACTCATCATCTTCAAATATTCTGACTGGATCAAACTAACCCTGTGAAAAACAGGAAGGGCTTCTTGAATCTGTCCGTTCTATTGAGGACAGACCGATCAGATGCTTCATCTGATGAATCAGCGTAGATGTTATATTATGGTGGCTGAGGGAAGTTATGGAGATATGATCACCAATCAGGTTCTCAAATTGCCTGTAGGAATGAGTGAGTGTGTGTGTTTGTGTGTAGCTCCGCGGTGCACTGGCGTTGCGCCCGGAGTTTGCCCCGCCTCACGCCCTATGCCAGCTGGGATATGCTCCAGCTCCCCGTAACCCGCGCAAGTGGATGCAGCACGTAAGAAGATGAATGAATGAATGAATGTTGTGATACAGCATATTGTCTGAAGTAGCTTTGTCATTTTAATACTTATTTGTTTGATTGTAAACATGACTGCATAATCGTCTACTCTCAATCATCTCTTTGAAAGGTAAAATGTGTCAGTTCATTGTATAACGGAGCTGAATCTTTATGCTTCATTGTGCCATCAGTTTGAGTCTGTTCAGTATTTTTACAAGAATATTTTTATAAAAATCCTGGCTCATGTTTCAAACTAGAATATGTCAAAAGATATTTAGTAAAACATTTGTAAAATATAGCTGTTCAAATATAGACGCCTGTATTTCTCAAGAAGAGTCTTTCATGACATTTTGAACAGATCTTTTTATCATTGCTCTTTAAAATGAAGTGCATGGCTAGTTGTTGCAGTGCCCAAACTCATCCACCTGGCTATCAGAGCTGCTGGGGCTGTTAGTTCAAACGGAAACTCTTGTTGTTTCGGGTGTTTTCGGATGGAGGTGAATGATTTTACTCCAGGAATCAAAAGCAGACTGGACTCAGGTCTCAAACGTGTCTAGGATCACTGTGTCGTCGGTGTTTCAAGTGAATATATGAGGGCCAGTGCTCCTAGTCGTCTGTATGCAAAGCAAACAGCACTGTTGATAGTACGGAACCCTGGGGGCTCACACCATCAGATAGTGGTGGAGTGTGTACAGTCTCCATTAAATGTGACCTGCTGTTAAGACAAGTAGAATCCATCAGATCCATGTTCTCATAGACACCCAGTGCAGTGTGATCCCCATCTATTAGAGGGTTTCCTACTGTTATCTGTTCATTCTGGGTTGTTTTTTTCCCCTGTGTGGATCTTCCTGAGGATTCTTCAGTTCTCCCCTTATAGGGAATCAAGAGGAACAGAGGTCGCCTCATGGTGTGGAAGTTAAGAACCCACTGAGGCCTTTTAATATGTGACCTGGGGTTAGACAAATAAAATTTAATTGATTTGACCAGATGTGCTGAGGGTTGATATCCAGCCTCAGTGGCCTGTGGCCCACAAGATGTTCCTAGCACACATTTTTATGCACTTGAGTGTTGACCTTGTGTCCACATCTGACCTGTAGGTACAATAATGTGATGGAGTTTCTGACAGAAGTTCATCACTGTGGAAGTTTGTGTCAAAGGCCAATGTGCTCCTCCAAGCCCTAAAATTAATTACTAAGGATTTCCATATAATCAGTGTGAGTTTAAAATGCTCACACCAGACATCTGACAGTTGTAAAGGATTCTCGGCAGCCACATGGTCAAACTACCTGGTGTGAGTTCTAAAGAATTAAAACAATATCTGTGTCATCATCCTACTTTAAATTATGTCGCTATGCTTTCTTCAGGCCTGGATTAAAAACATGTCAGTAGCAAAAAGCTTGTTTGTGCTCTGCTGTTCTGTAATAATATGATTATACCTTATTACTATGTATTTATACTACTCTGCTGATATCATGTGCACATCCATGTTACAGTATTTATTACATTTAAATTTGTAATCCGGCGGTAATACTAACAGAGACGGCAACTGTAAATAAAATGCACATCGATCCACAGATGTTTTTGCACTCAACAGTGTGTCAAAGGCAATGCATGAGGTCAAAGGCAATTCTGGTTGTGATGGTGAATTAAGTGATCAAAGAGGATTGTCTTTCAGCACATTCTCTTGGTTTGATGGTGCAACACTTTATTGTTGTGTTTTAGATAATAGCACTGACACTCTGACTGTACGTCACACTACTATTACAGCATCCAAACAAGGTAATGACGCACTTTTTGTAGCTAACTAGTCTTTTCTTGGTAAAAAGCGAAGAACGAGCTAAAAGGATATTGAATAACAACACTGGTCAGAAATGACCCCACATGAATGCTGATGCTGTTTATGTTCCTTGTAGCAGTTTTCATGAGTGATAATAGCGTGTCTGTTCTATCTACGCCATATTGTAAAGTGCACATGTGGCCAAAGTCAGTTGATGTGTCAACCATATTTTATATTGAGAGTCCCGGCAGATGATGAAACCTTTCTGTAATGTCTGTGAAACAGATGCAGTTTGTAAAACATTCTGAAAGAAATTTCTAGTTATTGAAGATCGCATGAAGATTAGAAAAGATCCGCACATTCTCAACACAACAGCTGTTTTCTTTGTTTGTGATGACAAAACCAACAGATTAATAGGTTGCTGCAGGGTGCGTGTCTAGATGATGAAGGAAGCTTCCTGATGAGTGAAGTTCCAAACG